>NC_071342.1:25547158-25752158 GCF_027744825.2 Synchiropus splendidus | reverse complement strand
TCTCGAAAAAAGGCCTCACCTTCATCCCCACACCCACAACCCTCGACAGGGGGGAACTTGAAAGGGATATACTCAACTATCACAGACGACTCAAACTACAAGACTATTTCAAAAACAAATCAACTACTAAAACCACCCTCACCTACCCCTCCACCTGGACACCCAACTCCTCACAAATAAACACAAATATTCTTCAGTTAATTAACAGAGACCTAAATTCCTTAAATAAACATAAACCTACCCCAACTCCCCAACCAGATAACTTAACCCCGGAACAAAGGAAAGCCCTCCACCAACTCATCCATCAAAACAACATCATAATCAAACCCGCAGACAAAGGCTCAAAAATCATAATCATGGACAGACAGCAATATCTCCTGGAGGCAAACAGACAACTATCCAACCAAAAATACTACCAACCCATCCCTGAAACAATCCAGCCCCAAACACAAACAGAAATCCGCCAAATCATCCAATCCCTCTGTGAAAATAAATACATCACTGGTAAACAACGCGACTTCCTCTTCGGCCCGGACACCCCCAGACAACGACACTTTTACCTCCTCCCTAAAATACACAAAGACCCTCAGACCTGGACTGTTCCCTTTCAAGTTCCCCCAGGAAGACCCATCATCTCAGACTGCTCCAGTGCCACATACAACCTCTCTCTGTACATTGAACAATTTCTCGGTCCACTTTCCACCAAACACCCCAGCTATATTAAAGACACCTACCACTTCATAGAACTCATCCAGTCCCAAATACTTCCGTCCTCCGCCTCCCTATTCACCATCGACATTGACAGTTTATACACCAACATCAACACCAACCACGGACTCCAGACTCTCAGGACTTGTTTTGACCGCTTCCCTGACCCCTCCCGCCCTGACAGAGAACTCCTCCAATTCATCGAAATATGCCTCTCCATTAATGACTTTTCCTTCAATAATAAACAGTACCTGCAGATCCACGGGACCGCCATGGGCCAGAGGTTCGCCCCATCTTATGCCAACATCTACATGAGTGAGTGGGAGAGAGGTGCCTTACAAAAATGCCCATTTCAACCCCTTTTCTATTTCAGATATCTAGATGACATCATAGGAGCATGGACCCATAGCTTAACACTCTTTCACGAATTCATCGACATCCTCAATAACCACCATCCATCCATAAAAATCAAACACACTATCGCCCAGGACCACATCAACTTCCTAGACACCACTGTTTTTTTTGACAACCATAATAACCCCACAAAACAACCCCTCACTAAAGTTTATTTCAAACAAACAGACACCCACTCTCTCCTCCATAAAACCAGCTACCATCCAAAACACACTTTCAAAGGCATCATCAAATCACAAATAATAAGATTCCACAGAATATGCTCAAAAACATCAGACAGGGACACTGCAATAAAAACTCTTTTTCACTCATTACAAACACACAGACAATACAGCAAGAGATACCTTCGGACCATCAAAAACAACACACTAGTGGCCCTCTCTCCCGCCCACTCATCCAAGCCCTCTGGCTCCCAGGTAGGTCCCGGGGACCCCACCACCACCTCCGTTTCACCACTTCACCCTCAGCAAACAACCCACAACAGACCTACCTCCATAATCCCCTTTGTATCGACCTTTTCTCTCCCAAACACCAACATAATAACTCCTATTAGCTTACAGAAAGAATCCTAACCTACATAAACTATTAATAAAATCCAAATTCACACAAAACAAACCTCGGACCAAAACACCACACTACAATAAATACAAACACCTACCCACTATCCACAACAGACACACCAACAAATCAGTGTCCATCACACAACAATACAACATCCATTCCACCAACATGATATATGCAATAACCTGTTCAACATGCCACAAAATATACATCGGAGAAACCCAAAATTCAATACTCACCAGACTCAAACAACACATCTACAGAGCTAGGGAAGGTGGACTGACCACCACCCTTTACACTCACCTCCGCAGCCACCAGACTCCAGACTCCACTATTACAGGTGTTGCCAGTTCGCTCAGGTGGGCATGTGTTGACGTGAGGGGTGTGCCACAGCGAGAGAGTGTGGGAGCGCGGCACCTGAAACTGGTTGTTGTACAAAATAAACTTGGTCGGACAAGCAGCGACCCAGCGATTTTTCTTTTGGAAACATACTGTTACCAGCGCGAGTCACACACCCGGAGGTTCCTTACCACGATTCGGAACTGATCGAGCGGGTCCGGAAACACAGGCCTGGAGGGAAACAAGAACTGGACCACCAAGACGTGTTCATAATTGGATATATGATAACAGGTTCCCTGCTGATCTATCGCAAAGTTCAGAAACTGTTGGCAGCACATGTGCCCATGGAGAAGCTGCCCGTCATGACTGAGGGATTGTGCAGGGCTGCCAGCACTCAGACTCAAGCGACAGGTGAGCTCAGCCGCAAGCTGGAGGCGATTTCTGAGCACCTTC
The DNA here is from genome assembly GCF_027744825.2 of Synchiropus splendidus. Taxonomy (NCBI): domain Eukaryota; kingdom Metazoa; phylum Chordata; class Actinopteri; order Syngnathiformes; family Callionymidae; genus Synchiropus; species Synchiropus splendidus. Next base: position 25,749,683 of record NC_071342.1, on the reverse strand, counting down.
GCGGAATGGATAACAACATGGAGAAGCTGTCAGCTCGGCTTGGCTGAAGCTGGCCATCGAATTCGGACATATTGGATCGAGCCACCAGGAGACTCAGAGAGACTCAAGGGCAGATGGAAAACTCCAGCATGGGCCTGACCCAAAACAAGTTATCTTCATCGGCTCCCAGATACAACCGGCCTCCAGAGGTTGCTCAACTCTCCTGGAAGTTTTGCAGACAAGCTGCTCCGCCCCCACCTCCATTCCCATCACTGACACTTCACCCTTGTCTTCAACACCTTCTTTGGCCCCCACTGTGCCTCCCTCCCTCTCAGCGCAGAAAGAATGGCGGCACCTTGAATGGCAGCGGCTTCCCTCATCTGCACTGGAAGTCCTCCCATCCCAACTGCCTCCCCCCTCCGATATGTGCAGTCCTTGAGTTCTGTTGTTGTGTCTTCAATGTGCTCGTGTGCTGAGGTGTTGTTTCCGATACCCACACTGCGCCCCCACTCACAGGAGCCTAGTTTGGGAGTTGCTTTTTTTCCTCCCTCCTCCTTGTGTTCTCTATTCTTACTATGATCGCTACTTCTGTCCTGCCGGTTATGTCTTGTTATGTCATGTCGGACGGGAGTTCAATTTCGTTGTTACTACTTGTGGTACAATGACAAATAAAGGCTATTCCTATTCCTACCAGCTTACAGCCGAGACTGCATTCCAATAAGTCGAGCACACATTCCTACGTGTGAAACTGCAAGACAGTGGAACCATCTTCAACAAATAGCTCAAGAGATTCCACCACCACTAAAATGTGACGTTGGTCTTCTAATCGGCTACAACTGCTCTCAAGCGTTGGCACCACGACAAGTAATTCTGGGAGGAGATAATGAGCCATATGCGTCTCGAACTGACTTGGGTTGGAGTGTTGTTGGCGGTTCATCATTCCCTAACAAATCTGGCATCAGCAACATTTGCCACAGAGTTGCTGTCAAGGGACTTCCCCCGGTGACACCACTAGATGTCATTAAGGTTCTGGAGTCTGATTTCAAGGACATAGAAATCAGACTCCAGAACCTGGAGTCTGATTTCTAACCCTAACCCTAACCCTCAAGATGACATTCTCTTTCTCAATATAATGAGGGAAAACATCAGCAAAAATGATCAAGGACAATATGAAATACCGCTACCATTTAAGGAAAGACCACATCTCCCTAACAACATGCAGTCGTGCGACTAGGCCACCTGAAAAGGAAATAGCTGAGGGATGAAATGTACAAAGAACATTATGTGAAGTTCATGAGTGAAGTCATTGACCGAGGTGATGCAGAAGAAGTGAACCAAGGTGGAAAGGAAGGAGAAAGGTGGTACATTCCACACCATGGAGTTTATCACACCAAAAAACCAAGTAAGCTCTGTGTGGTCTTCGACTGTTCTGCAAGATACCAAGGAACAAGCCTCAATGAACATCTTCTTCGAGGTCCTGATCTCATGAACAGTCTGACTGGCATTCTTCTGAGATTCAGACAACACCATATTGCCGTGATGAGTGATGTTGAAAAGATGTTTCATCAGTTTCATGTGCCTGAACCTGACTGAGACTACCTACGTTTCCTTTGGTGGAAAAATGGAGATCTTACAGCAGAGCCTTCCGAATACAGAATGAAGGTCCATCTCTTTGGTGCAGCATCATCGCCTGGATGTGCCAACTACGGACTCAAACATCTGGCAAAAGAGAACCAAGGTCAGTTTCCTCTTGGATCACAGTATATCATGAAAGACTTTTATGTTGACGATGGTGTTACAAGTGTGGCAGATGCGAGCCAAGCTGTTCAGCTTGCACAGGAGGCAACACAACTGTGTGCTTTAGGTGGTCTAAGACTCCATAAATTTATGTCCAACAGCAAGCTTGTTCTTCAAAGTTTACCACAATCTGAATGTGCCATTCACTTACAAGATCTTGATTTGAATCTCAATGAGCCCAAAACAGAACGAGCTCTGGGGATACATTGGCACCGAGTCTGACACTCAGCTCACAAACTCGTTGTGAGCAGTAAACCAACAAGTGACTCACCCAAAACACGCAGCAGCAGAAACAAGGAGCCACAGACTGGCATCCAGAGTGCGAGGAGGGGGGAGAGCTGAGCGCTCAGGTGACACCAGCAAGGCCCGGGTTCCTCCTGGGGGTCAGGCAGGTGCGACACAGTGACTATTTACTGCCGTGGATTATGCGCTGATGACTTGCCCTGACTTCCACAGCTCGGGAGGCGGCGCTCTGAGTGTAAAATCGTCTTACATGAGCTATTTCCAAAATCATGTTGGGGTTTTTGATGAGGGTTTTTTCTGTTGAAGCGTGGTTGAAAAGCGATGTCCCAGTTTCATTGAAGTTTATTTGTTATTACATTTTCCAGATTCAAGTCATTTCTGTGACCACTGTCAGTTTTTCTTCCATTAAACGAAGGGCACCAATAATTGTGCCCACATGTCTAGACAACCCTGCCTCACAGAGAGCGGTTCAACCGTTCAACACACGGCCATGGAGATACATTCCACATGCAACCAACAGGAGCGCAGACGATTCCCCTCCGATGGTGAGGCAACGCTCTCAGTGTCCTGCTCACTGATATTGAGAAGGCATATGTGGCCGGGGCTGTGAGGCCCGAGGGTCTCACAGCGTTTTCCACAAGAGCCATTTCTTCTGAGGTGTCTCCATGGAGCGGCATCCGGGTCGTCTGCATTGACCTTTGCTGAAGTTTGAGAGACATGGTGGCTCACTTACTTTTCGGGCGGGGTGGGGGATCCTATATATGACGTATATATGGAAATCACAAGGCAGCATGATTTCAAAAGGCCAGTCTAACAAACTTAATACTTCATTTCCCCACTGTGGGACTAACAAAGGCCATAGGACATCGAACTCAGTCAGCCACCAACTTACTGACTTCCCACCAGAATAATGAACTGCCCCAAAATAGGTTTGGCAACTCACCCTCCCACTCAAGCCCCACACCACCACGACAACAAAGGGTTCTCAAAGTGTTTGCACAGTTGGCTCCTGTTGAACTGGATGGGGATGACAAGAGGCAAAGAAGCTTAGTCAAGACTCTTTATTCAAGGGTGGAACAGTTGCAAGGGAGAGGATTCACTTGTCTTCAGGCTTATTGAAGCAATAGGTGAGACAGCACTTCCCACAGTAATGGCGGTCAAAGTGACTCGCCATGAAGACGCCAGCACCACACTCATCTGCTGGACACTCCCGTCTGAGTCGGTGGATCTTGCCATTCTCGTCCACCTGAGGTCAGAGCAAAGCCATGTCAACAAGAGCTCCTTCCCAGAACACTCTGGCGAGCGTTCATGCTGGAGAAGCAAAATGATGGCTCCGTGGAGGTACCTTGTAGTACTTGAGCACAGCCAGCTTGACCTTCTTCCTCTTGTGTTTGTTTTTCTTGGGAGTGGTGTAAGACTTCTTCTTCCTTTTCTTCGCTCCACCCCTCAACCTCAGGACCAGGTGAAGCGTGGACTCCTGTGCAAAGACACGTCACGTCACGTCACGTCATGTCACGTCAGCCACGCATCACTACATTCCCTCTCACCTTTTGAATGTTGTAGTCAGACAGCGTCCGTCCATCTTCCAACTGCTTGCCAGCAAAGATCAGCCTCTGCTGGTCGGGAGGAATCCCTGCAACCATGACAACTCGACATAAACAAACCAGCAACAACATGCATTTAACGAGTAAACACTAATTTGCCCACCGACTACATTTGGGTCAGAGAAGTGGATTCATGCTAGCACTCTTTAAAAGGACCCCAGAGTCCTCAGCTGCACCCGACGAACAGTACCACAGACAATGCTGTCTGGGTGATATGGCCTGCTCCAATCTGCAGTTGTTGGAGGGGAAAAAAGATTCCCATTCATTTGAAGTTATTTAAGATGTAGGATTATTTAGTTGAATTGACAGACAGGCGTGTATCAAAACCAAGATTGTCAGGTAGTTCTGAGGTAATAAGCTGTGATGTCACATGTCAAGCATTTCTCATGAGAAGTAATGACTCCTTTGATGATCTCTCCTCCAACTCTGTCTCTGTCTGCAGTCCTGTGACACAAGGAACGTTTGGTTTATTCACCGCATGTAAACTTGCACGTGAGCCGGTGTTATGACGCACAGGTCCACATCGAGTCAATAGGTTTCCGGAAGATCTCCAACAAGCTACTGTTACTGCTGCTCCTCCGACGTTCTGACGCAGAAAACGACGCGTCTGGACGCTTTGTACAGAGAGCACGTTCCACTGAACGGCGGTGAATACGAGCGCAACCGAGTCCGTGTAAACTCCGGAACTCGCTCGCTGACAGGAGCTACGCTGTGCGCAGCCATTCCACCACGTTTGTTTTTTTTAATCATAAGGTTTCATCCACTTTTGTTCCCACACCGAGCGCCCAGACCCTCGCGTGCAGCCACGCGCCCGGCCCTGAGACGCAGGCCTCATAGCTCACTCACGCTCGCCTCAGCAGTTGGAGCAGGAAACTCACCCTCCTTGTCCTGAATCTTAGCCTTCACATTCTCAATGGTATCCGAAGGTTCCACCTGCACACAGACACAATTCACATCCTCAAATGGAACGGGACAACACTCAGGAGTGCGGCGAGTCACGTGTTCAAGTTAGCCGTTAGCCTAGCCACGCTTTTGCTTCACCGACCCCCAGTTACACTCAAGCGTTCACACTCCTGTCACGCGACATCACTATTGGAGGTTGTACTCACTTCAAGAGTGATGGTCTTCCCAGTGAGGGTCTTCACGAAGATCTGCATTTTTGCCCCTCGATCAGCTGAATCATCAAACACAGACAACCTGTAAAATGTCCGCGCTGCTATCCCAGAACATATGTACTGTATCTGCTGGCGGCACGCTACGGCGTTTACGTGTTAAAAACGAGTTAAAGACGAGGGCCATCTTACCTCGATCGGTGCTGATGGCGGCTCCAGAGAAAAGGGTCCTGCAGCAGCATACACGGGGTTTTCTTGCCGCACGTCCAGGGACTGGGGTGCCCAATGCGCCGCCTGATCGAAAACATAATTGTGGGTTCGTTTTGCTTTTCGAGTACGTTAGATTACAGCATACAAATCAGGGATTTACCAGATTTAATATGCGATCACAATTCGACTGGATACAATTTTTGTATGTTGTTTTCCACACAGATTATTATTACTTCATTGTTCTTAACGATTGAGACTCGAGCTTTTCTTGAGTTTTGCTTTTGGCAATGTGGAATTGAAATGACCGAGAAGAATCGATGACTGAATCTCGTCCTCGGGGAAGTTGTTTTTGTAAAGAAAAATGTGGGGAAATGTTTGGACAATTATTATTAACAATGCTCTTATCAATATTAATGCTGCGCTGAGTAATGTATGTCATATTTGCATTTGTCTCATTTTTGTGCATCCTGTGTTCCTTCGATATTTGTCTGATTAAAAAGAGTGTAATCTTTCGTCTCTACAAGATGTTGCGAGCAGTGTCCACTAGTGTGGCCAATAGATCAATATTTCTTAAAAATATCATGGCGTTGAAAGACAAAAATGTGATCTCCACGTGTGGACGGAGATATCGATAAAACGCTCGCGGGAAAGGCAATATGCTTTTGTAAATATAACCGTCTTCTGATTCCGCAATAATCTCATTGCTAGTTTTGTAATGTCCATTTTCCTTTCTGCCACGTAACATTTCCACTCAGATTTTTCCTTCCGGACATACTTTTATTAATTTGGTCTGTTTCGTAACATCTCTCTCGCGACTTCCTTTTTCTTAGGCAGGTTAATGAGTGTGTCTGTCACTGCCAGATGCGGTCCGCCGGAAGTTCCGGGACTGGAACCGGTCCCAAGTCGGCATAGAACTACAAACAACAACACTGCTAATATTTAACTTTCAATCGTCAAAGTTAAGCATGAATGTTTACAGTTGGGGTGAACTTCACACCCAGTTGCTGGACATTTTTGGTCGCACATTGGAAGCATGACATGAATTTGAATGGACGGCGACTCAAGCGCCATCGAGTCACATAGGATGAGTGAAGCAGTGGGAAGGACAGCGTGTCCCTTGTTTTTCTACCAGTAGGGGGCAACATTTACGAACCAATAGAAACCAGTATAATGGTGAAATGAAGGGTAACTTGCCTCCCTACGTAATTGAGGAAAATGTTGCTCCTGATGAATGAGAACTGATTTGAAAGGATGATTCAGAAGTCATTTCATATCCACACAAATTTACATTGGCATTTCAACAAATTTGCAAAATGCTTACACAGACACCAAGTAAAAAAGCCTTTTTTTTACTGCAAAATATGAAGAAATTGTGGCACTCGCTCCAAGGATCCTGCCAAAACAACATCGACAAGGCCAGGCCCGGGCGGACAAACACAGCACTTTGATCGAAACTTCTCAAGCCTCATTTAAAATTGTCCATGAGCCGAAGCTCCTAGGTGCTGTCCATCTGTGATCTGGGGATGTCAATCTCAGACAGAACTGTAACTTTGATCACTAATTTCATGCGTGTAAAAAGTTTCTTTATCATAAGTTGAAAAAAAAAAAAGCATACATTTAAAGGAGTTGTACATTCGTTTACTAAATATACTTTGTTATAAATTGGACAGAATTAATGCAGTTTTATATTGCTGTTTTAAGAAATGTGCATGCACACACTCGCATGTTTGTATCTCTATCCTGGTGGGGACCTCTCATGGCCATCACCCTTTCCCCAGCCTCTCCCCTAAACCTAACCATCCACAACAAGCGGCTAACCTTAAGCGGTACCCTAAACTGAAACCCATTTATAATGACCTACTCATTTTTGCCGTTTGAATCCCCAAACCCTTATGAGGACCAGCCATGCGCGTACACACACCGTCCTCCTCTCAGATGCAGTGACATATATCCATCCAGCAGTGTTGGCACAGCAACACTATTTGTCCAAACAAACGTTTTCAAAGTGGAAACAAATTTGTCTGTAAATAAAACATTAAATCACAAAAGATCAACTACCTGGAGAATTGTAGGGGCTGGAATAAGAGATAGCATGCAAGTGTCAGAACCTTAGCGCCGCTCACGCCACAGGACGGTAACATTTATTTACACAAGTTCAGTGACAAGAACAGTCACCACAATATGAAGATTCTACATGACTATGTATAGTACTCCACATGGCAGGAAGTTGCCACCTCTCAACAGGAAGTGTCTTTTAGCCCCAAGCCGGCAGTCATCAGTCTTGTTCTGCTTTCACAGAAAGCATCTTGCATGTCAGTTTCCACGGAGATGAGAATGAGAGGGCCGGAGTGTGAGCTCCAATAGCTGTTTATCACCGATGGTCCAGTCAGATACCAAGGTGACCGCTTCAGATCTTGATGTCCTGAGACTCCACCATCTTGGCCAAAGTCTTCTTCACCCGGAGGATGGTGAGCCTGGACGCAGGACTAGTGGCCCAGCACTCTGACATCAGCTTCAACATGGCACGGAGGCACTATGGAGAATCACAGACGAGTCAAAACACATTTTAGATGCATTTTGATACGCTTGGCCGTGTGTGTTCTTTGAGTCACCTCGTCACTGTTCCAGCGGTTGGAAACAGTTGGTCTAAGTCCCTTCACACACACGACATCCAGCATGTCTTCGTATGATGGGTCAGAAGGCACTGAGTCATAATAGGGTAGCTGGTAGTCTTCCACCATGCCTGCGTAAAACACGTCCGTATTTCAGCAAATGTTTTTGTAAATAACAATAAAGCATTATTGTCATAGCACATTTGAGAATGCTGTTCACATAGTGCTTTAGAGGCAAAACAGCCAAGAACACAAAGGTGGACAGCTCGGCCTCCAGTCAGGCAGATCTAAGGATATTCCATAAATGCAAGCCAAGAGAACTGTCCTTGCAACGCGTGTCGTGTACCTCCAGTAATGCAGCGCCGACTCATCTCCCAGAGCACCAGAGCATAGCTGTACATGTCAGCCATGATGTAGGCCTGAAAGTGGTTTTTGTTGAGACTTTCATCCAGAACCTCGGGCGCCATGCAGCGCGGAGTCCCGACCCGAGTACTGAGAGGAAGGTCCACTTCACTGGTGTCACTAAGGAGGCAAAGAGAAATATAGGAAACGTGTTAAATATAGTTGCATCCTATCTTATGCAACTGCCTGACACAGGCAGGCAGACTCACCTGTTGAACTTGACCGCCAGACCAAAGTCAGCGATGCAGCAGGTTCCGTTTTTTTTAATCAGGATGTTCTTGCTCTTTAGGTCTCTGTGGGCAATGGCTGGTTTCCCCTGTGTCCCATAGATCTCTGTGTGCAAGTGGCAGAGTCCACAGGCAGCTGAGTAAGCCAGACGAAGCAGTGAGGCCGTGTCCAGAGTACTGAGGCGCAGGAAGTCGTGTAAAGAACCGTTCTCATGGTAATCTGTTATGAGAAAGAGCTGTGTGTAGGAACCAGAGCCCTTGATGTCAGCCGCAATGAAGCCTGGGGAAGGACCAGAGACATTGAGATATCAGAAGACAGAGGGTGACCGAGTCAGGACTGTGTGAGGAGGAGTGTAAGGGGGCGGATACCTAAGATGTTGTCGTGTCTCATCAGAACCGTCTGATAGATCTCTGTCTCTCTGAACCAGCTGGCTTCCTCTCGGGTGAAAAACACCTTGACAGCCACTTTCTCTCCTCTCCAGCGGCCGAGCCATACGTCACCATAGCGACCTTTCCCGATTTGACGCACCATTTGGATCTGCTTGGCGATGGTCCGCTGCACCTGGAGACCACAGCAGTTATGTCTGTTATTAATACCACAGTAGACTTAACTGCACACAAATCAACATACTAGCAGAGGGAGTCCGGCACCACTGCCCGAACTATGGGACTGGACGAGCAAATCCTTCAGGGACTCTCCAGGAGGAATGAAAATTTCCTGTTCTACATCACTGTGGTACCTCTGACGCTCTGCCATCCACTTGTTCCTGACACACACCAGAATACAAAAGTGAGTGGCATGTGAGTGATACCGTCCAGCTGTTGCAGCAGAATTACCTGTAGTAACACACCACTGTCACACTGATAAAGGTGCAACAAATGATCACCATGGCGACGAGGAAGGCGATCAAGTGTGGCGTTCCCTCTGGAAAAACAGAACAGATGTTGCAGTCATCACTTACTGCTGCTTCTGTGCTGTAACATGGGATTGAAATAAACAGCTGAAAATTAAGAATTCACTTCACATTTGTCCTGCTGAGAACAGGCCTATGATAAATACACCTGTGACATGGCAAAGCATTAACTCCAATTATATACACACTATGTCATATCCCTGAAATATACATATGTCATGTCCCTGAAAAAGACATCTAGATTTCTGACCAGGTGCTTCTTGAAACAGATCCCAGGTGTCCAACTGTGCGTTTCCAACAAGCTGTACGGGACTATGACTATACCAATGTAATGCATCTGCTTTATGTTTATGGTTTTTTACCTCAGACGGAAGCCTCTTTCATATGTAGAAATAAATCTGATATGTTTCCGATGCAACTGCAATCTGAAAGAGCAGGTCGCATTCATCCGTCCTACACCTCGTCAACAAGTAAGAGATCAGTTAAAGCAGTCACAAAAGTGCATAAACTTCATGTCATACCGAGGCTATGCATGAATCTGTGTCAGCAAAACAGCAACATAAATTGAGCTGATACCGCCACTATCGCTGCGCAGCAAACGGCTTTAACCTCAAATCACAGCAGAAATACGAGAGCTTCAGTTGAGGGGACTTTCAAAACTGATCAATAACCAGCTCTGCGGGATCAGCCCCTTCAATACAGATCGTCTTCTGTATGCGTTGTGCTTATGTGAGTGTGTGAGTGTGTGTGTGTGTGTGTGTGTGTGAGAGCACCTTTAAAATCGGCAGATACGCTTTACGTTTACAAACACCAAGCACACTCGCTGTGGGTGTGTGTGTGTGTGTGTCATCACCATGTTCTCCAATGCATATGTGGGACACTTTCGGGTGTTAGAAGTCCACACTGGAAACGCATACAATTCACATTTGACTAAAAACATGTCCCAAACTGATCCACCGGCCTACTTGAACCATTCTGTAAAATGATTCTTAGAACTCAAAACGGTTCATCATAACAGCCATATCAATAATGCCCATCTCCAACTACTTTAGCTGAGTCAAGATCATTATTTTGACCAACTGACTACACCACTTCAAAGGAGAAAAAGTTTGCTGATGCACACGCATGCAGTACCTGAGGGAGCCAGAGGTGGGAGTGTTGGTTGCAGGTCCCTGTTGCAGAAGTCAAAGTCACAACATTCAATAGTTCGTCGAGTCCGAGAGTTTGGAGAGTCCTTTATCACGATAGGGGAGAATTGGTTAGAACGTGAGCATGTCAGAGTGTGCGTAAGTTAAAGTTACCTTGCATTGGAAATGAGAACCTTCGTACTTCATACACCCAGACGTCAGGATTGTGTCTCCATGCTCATCTTCTTCAATTATTGCAAAACACTGACCATTAGTCCTGAAAAGACACCAGTTTAATTATCTGCCCCTCACCAAGAAGAATCCTCCACTGTCCTGACTAACCCAAACCCATGACAACTACCACCCTGGCTTGTATTCTCCCCTCGATTCAAATAGTCCAAAGCCGCACTACCAGTGTCTACAGCGACCCTCAACTGTACATTCTCCAGTGGCCCAATCTGGTCATCGCTTCCTACCCATCTATCGCCTTCTAACCCTACCATTGACAAACATGCCCTTTAACTCTTAACGATGGCCATATGACAGCATACACTGTGAGCATTCTCTGCTCCACTGCTTTCCTCAACCATTCACTACTCACTGGCAGGTGCTGTTGGTGGCGTCATCTGGACAATGGCCAGAACAGTAGCAGCTGAGGAAGCGGGCAGCATCCTCAGGGGCGATGGTTGAATCATCTCCGAGCCTTCTGGTATCTGGTTTGACTCCGGTGTCATGCAGAACATGATCCGGGTTTTGACCAGCAGCTGAAATCATAAGCATGGGAGTCCAGTGAGAGGGGCAAAGCAAAAGGCTGAGTTTACCTGAACATGTTATCCAACGCCCGCAATGACCACAGGATTTACAGTTAATTCAATTTTTCCATGTTATTCTGATTTATTATTCCCCTTGTGTTAGAGCTAGGCAATTCTCTCACATGTTCCATTCACTACCAATCACCGCGGAGACATCAAATCCTTTCAGCACTGGTCTCCAGCTGTATGCACGTACGCATGCTTCACTGCTAACAGCTACTGGTTAATTTGCATAAACATTGTGAGGGGAGAACATTGAAACTCCATCCAGAAAGAGCCAAAGCTGGATTCCAACCTTGAAACTTCTTGCTGAGAGGCAGCAGCGCTAACCATTGCTCCATTGTGCCGCCAGTATAGAATATCTTTGGTTGCTAATTCATGACTAAATGAGTTCTGTTCTCGTTTTATCTAACTTTTTAAAATCAACTTTGCCTAGCAAAGACGCAATTTAATAGTCTGAAACACCAAGTTCATATCAATCAACGACCACGCGCACACACATGCAGGCCAGCAGGAAGTAATTGAACCTATTGTTGCCTCTCTCACTTCCTGTTCAGTCATCAACTGTTTCCTATTGGAAGCTCCAGTGGAGAGAAATGTAAGCTGCCGCTGGGGAACAAAACAAAAACTCCGGAAACTTTCTTCATTCAAGGAAATAACCCATTCAGCAACCCTCACGGTCCAAGTCTGCGGGGTCTTGCTGTCAAAATCTAGGACGTCATAGTTCATGTATGGGGACCCACGCTCTCACAGTTAAAGTCTGTAAACGCACATTAGCGTAACAGTCCAATTGTGTAGACCCCTACACTCATGAGTCAGTTTTGTTTTAAGAACAAGAGTTAGAACAGGGCCATTCACATCTCACCATGAACGCCGAGGGCCAGTAAAAAAATTACGGCAAAAGCCAAGAATGGTCCAGAGCCCATTATTCCAGAACGGGAACTGCAAAAGGATCGAACTGGACGGCTTTAAAAGTTTGAAAAAGTAAAAGAAGCAAAGAGGCAGTGACTTGAAGATATCATAGGCCTTTGTCTGGGCCTCGCCCTTGTTGTCCAGGATAGTAAGGAGTAGTCCGAATGTGAGGAAAGATGTGTCACTGGTCCAGCGGTGTTTCACTGGGTCTCCATGTCCAGAACCCTGCAAAGATCCCAAAAGTCCATCAACACATTCAACTATGGGAGATTCCATTTTACTGATTCAAGGGACATTTACTGCTATTGATTGGGATGTGCCAATCGATTGGCTCTGTGTTGTTCAGCCACCCGAATCTGACCCTCCAAGATGGACCCTTTCATAAATGCAGTGGCGGCAGACGAGAGCTTTCCCTCTCTCACTCGGAGGCCTGCGTCAACAGGCCAGTGTGTAAATATTTCACGGAGGTAGCAAGTCTGCTAGAGCTTCCATCCATACTAAACAAACAGTGTCAACTGTTGAGTTCCTTGTATTAAAAGTATAAGAAGTATAATTAAAACTACGACCATGAACTCTAGCACACTCGTCTTTGGTGTCAGGTTTCGCAAAGCGCAGGGTACAAACTTAAAAAAAAAACTGTTTAGAAAAGGGAATATGATGCATTGTATGATGTTGGGGGCAGGAATTTATATCTTAAATTTCAAAGAAGATTCAGAAAATAACGGGCCTGCATTTTACGTGATTGTCATTTTAAAAAAGTTTAGGTGGTGTTATGCTTTTTTCTCCTCTCACAGTTCAAACAAACTGGTGTTTAGAGTTGTCAAACTAAACGTAATCTTCAGGTAAGTGTGCGTGTGTATTCCTACCCAGCAAATGGCTCCGTATCAAAGTGGGTGTGCTGCCACAGGGCTCCATGGGAATGTGGGGACCTGAGAGACACACAAGTTTATTGTACCAACATTTCACTGTGGATGGCCCTGACATCACGACAGGGTCGGTCAATGCAGCCACCACGGACACAAAAGTTATTTGAAGGCATGGTAATATCATTAGTCTTATACTATCCCAGTGCTCTTGACTCCAGCGACCTCACATACACGCAGCTAACTTACTGCACTTGTATATCTGCATCTGAGAGTGGGGGGAGGGGAATGTTTTCCTCAGGCTCAGCCACTCCGTCTCCAAGCTGCTGCTGGTGGGAGGGGGAGTCAAGGCGAGACAGACAAGAGGGTGCTGGAGATGTGAAACATGATATCCTCCCTCTCCTCCAGACTTCTCAGTCATGTAGTAATGCGATTCCCCATCCCCCCACAAGAGCACACCGCAGGAGTAGAGGAGGCAGACTCACAAAAGGAAAAAAGACAGACTTAAGCCACACCTACAGATACTTCTACGAGACTGCAGTTGTGACCAAACTTCACTACGAACACCATTGCCGCTACTGCAGCTGCAGCACCATTGTTGAAGTAATATTGCAGTTAAACGGAGACATTAGTTCTTCAGTACCTCGACCATAAAACAACTAGTACGACAACAAATAATTGCATTTTAACATCTGTGGACCTTATTTCAAAAGTCTACTGCCAACAGAACGGGGGTTATGTTTGTTGACAGTTACACACGAAGAAGTCAAGGATTGATTTAAGTGATTTTTTTTCCGATTGGTTACAAATTGTCTTCGTTAACTGTGATTAGGTTTGGGTGGCGTTCGGTAATTCTGGCAATTTAGGAAGCTTTCGATCCTCACTGATTAGTAACCACTGCTGGCCATGGCTGGAAAAAGTTGTCGGTTATCAGGGTTTGTCATAACTCCTGCCCCATGGGCCGTTAAAGTATATGGAGGGCAAGATGCTTGGTCAGTCACTAGCCCAATAACAGAACCACAATACTGGCTGACTTGAGGCTCCTATATGCTCCTGTTAGGTGCAAAATTGTGGCGTCCGTTTCCAATGATGCAACTGTCACAGATCACAAACATGCTCACATTCTTTCATTAGTATTGCTGTTAACCAATAGACACAATACAACAGCCCAGCGCAAAAAAGTTTATGACGAACAACAAACTCCAACATGGTGACCTTGGAAGAAGTACTGATCATGTAGCTCTTGCACAAAAGATGAAATGGAGGCAGCGTTGTAGGAGGCGCTGGTCGTTGAGGCCGTTTATTAGATCCCGACTTCAGGACAAAGCAATTACACCAGTGTTATGTCTTAGGCTCTGTCCATATTTGGATCCATACGCAACCCTGGGCAAAATGGGCCTTAAAACCAAATCTACATATTTAACAGGGAATATCGCAGAATTTGACACAATGTGCCAGATACTGTTCTTGTAAGGAAGAAGGACAAGTGCTGAGGTAAAATTGCACCCAGAGAAGCTAAACATGGAGATGGCGGACCTCGCACAGCTTGTAAATCAAGCACTGCCTGGCACCGCGTGTCCTACTGACAGGAATTCACCGGTGAAAATGATGTGAATTGGATGGTCTTCCCATTTTGCCGTAAAAGAGATCCACTCGGGCAATTGGAGACGCAGCGCCTTTGATCAGCTGATTTCTGAGCCCCTACAGCTCTGATGTGAGAGAAACGACTCAAGATACGTGAACATGGCGGATTTAAAACGCTCTATAAGTTAGTTAGGTTTCCATTAGAAGAGATTAGTAGATGGAGACTCAAATTTTATCTGATCCCCGCACTAACCCGAGGTTACAAGATGGTGCTGCTTCAAGAAACAAGGGGACACAGGATTTTAGATATTAAATATCAGCATATACATTGACTGCCTCATACAGCGAAAACGTGTTTACAGGACATCCCTAGTTTTTAGCAGCTCTGTGGTTGCCTGCTTCCAGATTCATCGAATCGACACCAAATGAAGTAATTCAGTTTTTTGCTTGAGGTTCACTCAAAATATTACACTTATGTTTGTGACTGGCTTCTCAGTAGAGGGTGAGCTGCTCACATGTCCACAGCACATCTGTATCACAAGGCTTGTCGGCTGCTCATTACAAGGACAGAGTACATGAAGATTCCATGGTAATACAAACAGTAATCTGAACAGTGGTTGCCCAATGTGTACCACTCTCTTGTTCACGTCGATTGTTGTGACCTAACATTAAGACTCCACATATGCACTGATTTCACAGTGAAGCATTTTTTGTCTGATTCTTTGGAAAAAAAAACTCTACTTTGAATACAAAACTTCTATACTTGAGAAGTATAGAAACCAAACTGTTGGAGTCTCTCCAGAGTTTTGTTTCATCCTGTAGAATAATACAAGGAGAGCTGCTTCTTTCACTGCTGTCTCAGGCTGAGGGTGAAGCAATTGTTCTTACGCACTTTGTAACAATCCTTGGTTTTCAGAAAAACATCTACCAACAAGCAGCTGTCACTGATGTTGTGACTCAGAAATGATGCTGCATGAGTGTCTGTCCTCCGAGGATCTGACACTAAAAACCATGCCGGCTTTGAAAAGAGAACCATATCAGCACGACGCCAGATAATACTAGCATCTCCCGCAGCATGTGAACGTGCTCCATCTTGAAATACATTGGCCGGTGTGGGACATGAAACTGCTCTCACATGATTAACACTGGCGCTGCTCGTGTCATTGCATCGAGGAAGGCCTCGCAGCTGCAATCCAGGCTATACGGCGCATCATTGTTATTTGCAGGACCGAGTCCCTGTCTCTTCCCCCATTAATGAAATGGGAACAATCATAAACGAATGTTTTTCTGAAGTGGTTATGGGAACGAGCGTGGCTGCTAATAACACAGGTCGTTTGCATCATGAGCTGTGTTTAACTGGCGAACTTCAACAAACAGACAGCGCAGAGAGCTGGCAACAGTGTTGGCATCTTGGGCTCGTGGAAACGTAAAGACTGAAGTAGCTGGTATACGTTCATTGAACTGCGCGGTGGTCCACGAGAGTGGATTGCAATACATGCACTCAACACTGGATGGGACAACAATTGCTACAGATTTGTGTCATGTTGTGTCAACTTGTCCAGCTGCACAGTGCTTACATTTACAAGACAGGAGGTTTGGAAATGCACGTTTCTTTGACCTCAATTTTCTTTGTACATTGAATAAATGCATTATTACAGACATTGTCCCTTAAAGGTTTTTTTTCTCTTTCAGTCATATATATATATATCGCCATTTGAGATATCACAGATGTTGTGAAATTATCATTTTTGTGGTCAAAATATCACAGTGTTGAATCACGAGTTACCCATATCATCCCACCCCTAGTTTTAATCATCCAAGTCCACAATTCCGTCATTGTGGAACTCCGAGACTACAATGTGAATCATACGATCATAACCAAAACATTTTTGACGAAGTACAGTAAAATAAGATTGCAATAATGAACAGAAAAATAATCATAAAAAGGAATGCACAAAAAGTCCTAAATGCAGCAAAGGCTTCACTTATCACTGGAACACATCCAGCCAATCCAAAGGTGATTAATTCTCCTTTAAATTGAGTCCAACACACCTAACTATATCTATAAACTATTACACTATCTGAAGCCAGCTGAAAAGAAAATAGAATGTATGTAGACTTAAAAAAAATCTGATTCAACCATTTTACAAGATACTCACGATTGCCCCAAATATGCAGGTTTAGTAGCCATTTCCATTAAGTAATAACATTAGTTAAAGAAGATTCATTTCTTCAGTGTAGAAGCGCAGCACAGAGCTGCCGTTTTCCATCGACTATCCAGCCAAGCATTGGGGAATGTCATTGATTAGTTAGTGCATCCTGCGTCTTCATAAATCTAAACTAGGCATCAGTCTGACTTCCAAGAAAATCAGAGCAACTGTGGGGTGGCAAAATCAAACACCTGCAATGTTTTAACTTCTGGGTTACATCTCCACAATATAGTGTGGATTTACTCGCCTTAATATTTTAAAAATCTAAAAGCAGTAAAGTAGGCCAAAATAATCTGGCCGGGGACTCGAATAGATTGGACTGCATTTCATGCATTTGAATGAGAAACAGCAGGCAAGGTAGCACAATAGTAGAGGATTCGTATAGATGGAATAACATATCATAAGATGGTAGGAGATTGTTCCTAAGCAGACTTCAAGTGGTAATCATGAAATTACTCAGTTGAGGTGTTGACACTTGTAGTTTAACACAAGTACATTTCAAAGAGACTGAAGCACCATCCGACAAGCACGATGGTTTAATGTGGTGGTTCCAAGTCCGACCCATCCTTTCGGTACACATTCGGCCCATCACCACTGCAGAAGAACCACTTCGAACTCCAACAGCCCCGTTCAACGAGCGGCAGTCGACCAAAAATGTCTACATTGTGTCCACGCGAGACAACAAGCTAAAAGCCTTCTTCAAGGTTTGTCATCTCTGGAATCACAACCATCTAATCTACCGCGTCTATTTGAGTCACAAGCGTATTCTCGTCAGACTCTGAGTGGCAGCATGCGAATGCTAACTAGCTTAGCGTGGGAGAAACTTGGGATACAAACAACACATGAAAGTGCTAAACAAAAAACTACTTGAACAGGGTGCAGTGCTAATTTGCTGCATACCGAAGTTAATAAAACAAGATCGTGGGATACTCACCGAGTTCAAACACACGAAGAAGCTCTACACACCGCAAGTTTTGTTACATTCAATTTTACGGTTGCATTTTGTTAGGCGGTCGCCAGGTTCAACGCAGTCGAACCGTCGCCCAGAAAAACCAGCATCAGGTATTGGTAAAGGGATGAGAAAAGAGTGGAGAAAAATGTCCTCTCTTCTGGTGGGGCCAACGGCGAGAACTTCAGCGGAACACATTTGAGCAGGACATTCCGTCGAAGTGCAGAGACTTGTTTATTTCCACGATGGCAGGCCGCGTCTATCACCTGGAGAATTCTCACGCACGCGCACAACAAACTCTGCCAATCACTAGGCGTAGATGCGTGGATTACGTGACAATATCCTAGTTGATTAAACTATCACTTGCATTTGAACTTGTTTACAAGAGATCGAATGCTACACCAGCAGATAGACGGGGCCCAAACCACGACCCAAAGTAAAGGAAAAGAAGTTGGGCTCGTACCTTCTTGAAACAGGACCTCCCGCGCTCTGAAGTACACCAAAGCGCTCGAAAAAACAAGCTCCTTTAAACGAAACAAAATCCAGGCTTCAATGTGACGACTTGAGCACCCAAGTCCGACTCGGCGACTTCTAGTCTGCGGGGATGATGGAGGCGCACCCCGGGAGCACAGAGATCCACCACAACGGAAGATGTGCCACTCTCCCCGGAAACCACCTCCAGATTTCCGGTGTTACGTGATGGCGTGTGTAGCTACTCCAAAATGTGATTTTGAAAGGCGGAGCAGTTTCATGTCCCACAAGATTTGATTTATCGCTTAAGGCTAAGGCTGGCTACATTATTTCTGGAAGCACACTTATACATTACTCTATTTACGGATTAGGTGTGCTGATCGCTTTGAGGCGGTATCGCATAATGACTGCGCGGCTCCTCTTGAGGGTCAGAACAGCGCAACATCGTGGCTGGTGGCTCACGGTGTCTTCGTGGACTCAGTGTTTCGGCCGATGTACTGAAAGTGATGTCCATTTCACAGATGGGGGTGAAGCTCAGCGAATTACTGAGAGTTGTCCCGAGTAAAATATTCACAGAAGTACCTCTTCAGATATGCAGAGTGGGACCTCGTGTCTCTGAGGCGCTCACCACCGGGTGCGGGCTCCCTCTAGTGTAAACAGAATTACACCTGAGGTGCAATATGACACCGAATCCAAACTAACTCGACTGTTGTATTTCGTATGAGTTGTTTTTTTTAACTAAATTCCACGAAACACTGATGTTGGACACGTTTACACATTACTTTATTCAATGATTTCCGTGAGAAAAGAAGTTTTAGTCACATTTTAGTCGCCCTGTCATCTGACAAACATCAGTTTCGCACCTACAAATGGTCCATCAAAAACCAAACATTGTTTTTTCATTTGAACATTTACTCAAACAAGCTTCCATTTGGTTGGAAAGCAATGAATTCACAGGAGTTAGATATTACACTTGAGCATTTATTCTTTCTCTTAATATTCACCTTCAAGGATCCGACAAGATAGATAGTCTGTGACGGACAGGTGACCCTTCAACAGCTTCTCCCGTCTTCACTTTTCTCAAGTGTCGAAAAGATTTTAATTCGGACAACTTTTATTTCATCAAACCAGGCGATCGAAACCAGAGTAGACCTCAGGCCGAAGTGAAGGTTCCGCCATACTGGTAATAGTAGAGTTGCGTCGCCCCCTGCTGGCTACACATTAATGGCGTGAGCGTGCTTCTTGCACAGCGGCTTGTCCTTCTTTGAATAGAATGGTTGACCCTCAAGGTTCACGTGACACACCTAAACACACGCAAACAGACAGATATCAAAGCCTTTGCAGAAATGGATAAGAGTTAACGTCAGATAGGCGTGGCTCTTACTGCGCAAACAAAGCAGGTATCGTGCCAGGTATGACCGAGAGCCTCAATGAACTTATCACCAGCCTCCACAGGGAAGTCGCAGCCATGACACTTGGTGCTGAAGAGGGCAACATAATCTGAAAGACAAGCAGGCCACCCATGGCCATTTGATGATGACAGTGGAGAAGATCAATAGTACCTTCTTTGTCATGAGTATTACTAAGGAGAGCGTAATTGTTAGCATACGTGAGCAACAGTTTGGCTTCATGCCAAAAAAGAGCACCACAGATGCAGTGTTTGCTTTGAGGGTGTTCATGGAGAAGTACAGAGAAGGTCAGAAGGAGCTCCATTGTGTCTTTGTGGACCTGGAGAAAGCGTACGACAAAGTGCCAAGAGAAGAGTTGTGGTATTATATGAGGAAGTCTGGAGTGGCAGAGAAGTGTGTCAGAGTGGTGCAGGACATGTGTGTCAGGTGTGAGATGGTGGTGAGGTGTGCTGGAGGTTTGCCTTAGAAAGGAGAGGAATGAAGGTGAGCCACAGTAAGACAGAATCCATGTGTGTGAATGAAGGGGGCTAAGTGGACAGGTGAAGTTACAGGATGCAGAGATAAAGGTGGAGGGTTTGAAGTAGAGGTTGAGAACTGTCCAGGGCCGTGGAGAGTGTGAGAGGGAGGTGAAGAAGCGGGTGCAGGCAGGATGGAATCATGTTGGAACTGCCAGGCAGAAGGTGGGGAGGAAGGACGTGGTGAAGGAGGACATGAGGTTTGAGAGAAGAGGAAGCAGAGGACAGGGTGAGATGGAGGAAGATGATCCGCTGTGGCCACCCTTGATGGGAGAAGCCCAAAGAGAACGAAGAAGAAGAAGACATGTCTGACTAACGGTCCATACAATGACTTTTTGACAATGACGCGCTTTATGACCATGGATAGTAAGATGTCTCTGATATGTTTAGCTATGACCCATGTGTGACTTATTATCACATGCTAACTGTTAACCTCTTAACAGTCCCCGTCCACACATGTGGAGATCACATTTTTGTCTTTCTGAGCCATGGTACTTTCTTACCAAGACAAGGTTCAGCCGCTACGCCTGACCCAACATCAGCTCTTTTGTGAAGAGGTTAAATACTCAGAACTGTAGACTTCTCACTGCCAGTTCATCAGGTTTAACACGCCCATACCTTTCTCGCAATACGGTTCTCCATCCTCCATGTGAAACAAGCTGTTTCCAAAGGGCTTTCCACAGGCAGCACAAACAAAACAGGTGGTGTGCCAAGTCTGTCGGAGAGCATGCATGACTTCCTGGAGGAGAGAAGGAAGGACAATCAGATGGCTTTGGATGATAGAACCAACGGACAGAGACTGAAGCCTCACCCCCATGATCTTGGTACTGCATCGAGCGCATGTCGGAGCGAAGAATTCTTCGTAGCAGTTTTCACAGTATACGTTATTCTGCTCCTCCACAAAGCTAACATCAGCTAGTGACATGTTGCAGTAGTGACAGTTGAACTCCTCAGGGTGCCACGAGCGGCCAAGTGCCACCAGGAAGGGACCCCTGCGAAAACCATGATGATATTGGGACACTCACACCCAACTTGCCCTTTATAACGTTCATGTGCTACCACTGACACTTATACTGAGGTCTGATGCACTCTCAACCACAGACACACAAGTGGCAGCCTGAGAGAAACAGACGCGCCAGACCACTGATCTAGTCACAGTCCACTTGACAAACTCACATTGACATGCCTGTAACGCTCACAGCCACCGTGGTGCTGACACACTGACGACACGCAGGGACGTGTCACAGCCAGCAATGGACTTACAGCATCTGACCAGCAAATAGTCATTCACAGACTGATACACCAACACACTGATCGTCTGAACATAACGGGACAAATTCATAGTTCGCACACGTCACCATGAGCGTAGCCCCAGACTTACAACTGCTGTCCCACTCAAATCCATTAGCACAGCTGCAGACACACTCAGGCACTTCGCACAAGGACTGGATGGATCACAGTGAGTGACACACTGGTGCAGCCACTGACGAGTCAGAGAATCGCTGACTCCCTCACGCGGCTACAACCACTTCACGCAGCTGCTCAGACACCGATTTAGTCAGTTACCTGATGATGCTGTTGCAGGCTCCACACAGAGGCGTGCGGCTGCTGGCAGCGAACCTCTCTGCTCTCTGAGCCACGCCTCGTGCAACAGGAGGGAAGGTGGTGGGACTGGGCGTGACTGGGGCAGCGCTGGGAGGGATGGACACCTGGCTGGGGTTGACAGAGGTGGGATTGGGGATGTACGGAGGTGGAGGCGGTGCTGCTTGGGGAAGCGCCTGCACCTTCATCGGGGTTGTCATCTTCACAGGGTCAAACTTATCTGCAAAGTTAGTGTCAGTCACCCAGGGGGGGCGGTTTGAAGGGGTGGTGGCAGCTGGAGCACTGGGGGCAGGGGCAATGGCGGGAGCTTGGGGGGGAGCGGCAGCTGAGGGCAGAGAGACAGAGTCAGTCAGTCATTTGTGGCGTCTGGTGATCAGCCTTGTGTGACTGCCATCGCTGCGACATCCAACCCCATATCGAATCCCAGGATAAACATGAGTGGAAGTCATCAGTGCTGACATCTCACCTGGCTGAGATGGATAGATGCACGCCGAACTGACCACTTTTGGGGGGGCGGAGCCAAGTGGGATCTGAACTGAGCTCTGCTGTGTGGGTGGGGTTTGGTGTGTGGGCATGCCGTGCGGCGTGGGCGGGGCCTGCTGTGGCGGAGGCCGCTGGTGTGGATGGATGATGGGTTGAAAGTGCTGCTGAGGCACGGCTTGCTGCTGCATGACCGGTGCTTCAACATACTGGCTGCAAAGAAAGCAGGACAAAAACTGAATCCAGCACAACGTTCAAGCTGACAAACCAGAGTGAGTGAGAGTGAACCGACAACGGTGGAAATGATTCAGTGGGAAACCGCTCTCTCCAAACAAATGACACAGACTGCAGTCAAGGTCGCGCCGGTCCAGTCAGCCACATGGTGGTCGGGGTTGTTCCACTCGTTGAAGCTGTTGCAAGTATGCTCCTTCTCTCCGACAGAAGGTTGTTGAAACAATATCAGTTTGGCTGAGCAGCTAAAGGAGTGGTGGTGAGAGGAGACTGTCCATAGGCCAAATATGGATGCTTTTTGACTGCAGCCTGCTGCCGTGACATGACGGATCGCCACAGGAATGATTCCAACTCTCACCTGCCGGCACTCATCTTTGGTGTGGTCTGTCCCGCGATGGCATCCATGATGGCGTCCTGAGAGTAGAGGCTGATGGGCGTGTTGTACTGGGCATGGATAATGGTGGCCCGGCCCCCTGGCCCCTGCACCTCCAGTGGCTGGTGGGTGGAGTCTCGCAGCACACCGGGGCTGCAACACACGTCACGCCACAGGTTGAAGCGCCACACCCACCTCAATAGCACAAGAGCTGTTGATGAACAATGGCCAAGCTAATGTCAAGGGCTTGTCATGAAGTTGAGACTCACACAGCAATTCTTCCCACATCAGAAAATAGATGTTATCCTCAGAATGTAGGCTCACCTCTGTGTGTGTGCGTGTGCGTGTGTGTTGGGGAGGTAGATACTCACTTGGCAGGAGGAGCAGAGAAAACCTGGGGATTAAAAGAAACACAAATGCACAGATGAACACAAAGAATGTTGTAAACTGTGGTTCAGTTTGTGGATGGGAGCAGTGTTTGTGCTTGCCAGTGTGAGCTTGGTTAAGAAATGGAGTCTGCAAGTGTTTGACCTTTGTAAGCAGCTGTTGCTTTTCTTCAACCAAACAGTTAGTGATCACACAGCAAATTTAGAAACTGAGGATAATCTGAGTAATCCCCCATGTGTTTGAGTGTGTGTCTGTGTGTGTGTGTTGGGGGGGGGGGGCTCACCAGAGCTCACCAGAAAAAAAAGGTAAAAATAGAGCGTGTTTCCAGAGGCGTGCATTATGGGAGGTTACCTGTTGTGGCGGGTTATTGGGGAAGAAGACATCCATTCTGGGCATGGACAGTGCTGCTGGCCGTTTAGACCTGGGTCAGGAAATATGAAGAGCCATGCTTTGCCTCAAACACTTCACTTTATTGCACACAAAGAGCTCCGTACTTAACTGATCTCAGTTTTATTACTTTGTTTATTTATTCTTGTGCGGACCAATTCTTTTTGCACACTTGGCTTAGTTAGGAGCCTTTGGCCGATCCTAACAAGTTTAAGCCTCACTTGGAGGGTGAAGACTTCATAATAACTAGGTCAGTCTCACTTATATTACATGGTACAAATTTGGTTAAGAGTCCTGGTGGGGCATTGAGTGTCCTCACAAGGACCCAACAAGGAACTGAATACGAGTGTGTGTGTGTGTGTGTGTCTTACTTGCTCATGGTTAAAGCCAAATTGTAAGACGCTGTCTTGATCTTGTTCTGGGCCTCCAGGTGAGTCATTCCCTCAGTGCTCACTCCATCGATTGCCACAATGACGTCACCTTGAACGAGGTTCCCCTGTGCTGCCTTGCTGCCTGGAGTGATCTGACACACAGTGAAACTGGACATCAGGGAATCATCACGATGCTCAGTCAGAGTGCTCGTGTCTTCGTGTCTCATCGTCTCAGGATTGTGTTCCGTGGCTTTGTCAGCGTGAGCTGAGATGAGCTGCACCGCCATCATTATCATGACCATCACCGCCGTTGTCCTTAGCAACCATTGTCAGCATTGTCTTTGTAATCGTCATCATCTTCATCCCAGTTATTCCCAGCCTCATCTATGTCATCATCTGAAGCACTATTGAAATCAACATGCTCATGTTTCATTGATCCTGTATATGATTCGTGTCAGTGGCAGGACAGTTCAATGTTAGTCAGTTCAGAGGGTGGTCCAGTGACACACTGCTGGTCAGTTGCATAACACTGGTCACCAGTGTGTGTGTCACAGCTTGTGGTTAGTGAACGCTCCACAGTCAGTCAATGCACGAGCACTCATCAGTCAGTGTGTGGGTCAGTGAAGCTGGTTACCCTGGAGATGGTCAGCGGCATGTTAAAGTCTTTGCCCCCTTGCAGCCTGAAGCCCCAGGGCCCAGGGCCCGCCAGAGACACTGTGTAGCTCATTCCTGCAGAAAAACTGCCAAGATCCAAACAATTGTTCAAAGAATCCAAGGGGACTGGGCGCCGGGGTGTGTGGGCAGAGCCAACAGGTACCTGACGTTAGACCAAACAAAAGTGAGAAAAAATGAATGAAGAGCAGAAGACAAAGAAGAATAGGAGGACTTGCCTGCTCGCAGGAGCTGAAGTGACAGTCTAAGAATAGCAGCGATAGCTGAGCAGCCTGTGGGCTGGGAAGGGGACTGGGGTGGCACATATATGGCGTGAAAGGGGACACCCGGAATGCCAGGCTCTCTGTGATTCACCAGGCGAATATAGACCACCAGATCCCGTTTGGAGCCCGCTCACAATCTGTCACCCTTTACCAGTGGCACCCCATTCCTTTTTTTAACACACACATTCTCTCTCTCTGTCAGAAACGAACACACACACACGTGCGCGCACACAGTATCACAGCTGTCTGGGAAATGTCTCGTTATCTGAATTAGGTGAAAATAGAAAGGTGGCACTAAACACAGATGTTAAAACAGTATGTCCACCCCAAATATACTGTAGATACATACTCCAAAAGCATTTGCAGAACTGAAGGACAGAAGTGACTCTCCCAGAGAAAGGCTTTCATGACCTGAAGTCCTCAAATCGTGTGTTTGCGTGTGATTTCACAAGCCCCTGCTGGTGTGCGTTGGTACTGCAGCCTCGATGTCTTCATTAGACACAGGACAGTGACTCCCGGGGTGGAGTATTCAACCATCATCATCAAACATCTTCTCTTACATGTGTGGTCTCATTCTCGTTGAGGCTTGTGAGCCCCACTGCTTTGTTAGGAGTTGGATTATGTGTTGGATTATCATAGCAAATTTAGTTGTGATGTTTATTCCCGTCGATGTGATGTTGTTTACCAATTCACCAGATGTGCACAGCTCTTCCTGTTTTTCTTTTGTACTTTACTTTTATGTATATACGTTTCTACCCAGCACGTGTGTTGTAGTTGAGAACAGAACGAGAAAACAGTCTGACACGAAGAATTAAAAGGGAAATTACAAAGAACAACGAATGTTGTGATACTCATTTATGGACGACCAGAACATTTGACTGACGATGACGGAGAATCGAGGAATACGTGGTCTGCAAGCACAACAGGTTATGGGCCCAGACGTAGCGTGAGTAGAGGAAGATGGCAAAGGCCAATCTCCGACGGAGATGAAAACAACTTTGAACTTTGGCAAGTTACGTTCCTTGCACACCTAAGAATGCTAGGACTGAAGGACACAGTACTGACACCACCGCACCAAGAACCAGACGCGGACAGAAAGGACGAGAGTTTATCGTTGGTGGCGAGAGACGCCACCGACGACGGCAGGAGAGCAGTCAAGATACTACAGGAGCAGTTACACTACAGTGATGGTAGCGCTCTACACTGAACTAACTTCACTGAAGACGTCTGTCACGGATTACATCATCCGTGCCGAGAAAGCGGCGACATCCCTGAGAAATGCAAACGGGCTAATCGTCAGCCATTTACAATGCACATGATGCAAAGACATAACTGTCACAGAATTTAGACGCAGATTAAGAAGCAGAGAAGAAACAGAGAAGTTTGACACCAGAAACACGTCCAACAACGTAATGAAAGTGCATGTAAGTTCATCAAATGTGACATGTCACTCATGTGGAAAATGTGGCCACATTGCAAGAGACGCCACTGAATTGGGACTGAGGTGGTGCAGCTATCATCCGAGCACAACCCACAATGATGAGACATGCAGAAGACAACCGAAAAACATGGTCGAGGCAAGACAAACACTGGAGCGACGAGATGAGGAAACAAAACACTCGAAGAACCAGGATGAGGCCAAACAAACTTCTGTCAAAAAGAAGAACAAACATTAGTAATTAAAGTCAGCCAAATGCTTCTTCAACAATCTACAATGCCAAGAGAAACGGATTAATGGTAGATTGTGGAGCCACATCCCACATTATTACTGACATGAACAAATTTACAAGATTTGACAAGACTTTCAAACCCAAATCCACTACATGGAGCTTGCAGGTGGTACCAGGATGAACAGTGCGGCGTTGAAACGAGGCGACGCAGAGGTGATCCCGCAGGATTCAGAGGGAAAGAGTGTTGTGATCACACTGCCTTGTTCATGCCGTCATATCCACAGAGCATCATCTCAGGTCATTCTCCGCCAAGGAGGACGAAATGAGCAAAGAAGGGACTGTCTTTGGCATGGAAGAACGTGAAAGGCTGTGCTACTCGAGAACGGTAAACAACCGCAAACATGATTTTGTGACGGATATAATGTCCAAGGATAAAGTAAGCTTGGCTTGCGATGTAAAGCCATGGCATGAAATTGTGGGAAACTTCGCCATCTGGATCATGCAGTCGGCTGCTGCTCGGACTTCTTTGGCTTGTTGTCATTAGCCGCATGATCGCACAGCTGCAGCGACAACCATCGACACCAACCCCGTCACCCTCTTAGCTGCTGCTAGCCACAACTCTTACCACCATCAACGTACTGTCAATGTGAAATTACATGTTTCATTACGTCACAAGACCATTTGTCTGGCTGAAAGGGGTCGTGGCACACCACCGAAGGTACCTGGACCTGATCCAAGTCTTTGTCTTCTTCAGAGTGCTCCTTGTCCAAAGTCGACATCCTCACAGATTTCTACATTAGTTCCTCATTTACCATCCTTTGCTTGATGTTATTGTAGTTTTAAGGCATTTCCAGACAACAAATCTTTCACATTCCTAGCCTCTGCTTGCTTCAAAACAAGACCCATTCTTCCTATCTTCACATTCTGGAGCGCACTTGTTTGGTTTGGCTTTTACATTCTGGCCTGAGTCCGATGCGCTGTGCAGCCTCGCACCCCTGCGCCTTGGGCCATGTCCTTCTTTCTTCCCAGCTGGAGGCGCTATGCTTGTGACCCACAACCAAGCAGGTCATCATCATCCACGCGACTCAAGACCGAACCTTCTCCGTCACGTCGTAACACTACGAGTCAACTCCGATATTAACTGATGATGGACCCCGCCACGTCTGATCCGGTCTGAAGTGAGACGTCCCACTAGGAAGACTCCCATCATCCGGTCATCAAGGTGTCTGTGGTCAAGTTGGAGGCGCATCAAGTTTAAAAAAAAAAAAAAAGAGTGCAGGTTCAGGTGAGCCATGTGTTTTGGATGGTCAGGTTTATCGGGCAAGAGGCTGGGGAAAGGGTGATGGCATGATGACAAACCTCACAATGTCCCCACAGAGATAGCAATCCAAACCCGTGTCTCTGTGCGTGTGCACAAAGAGTGACAGGCCAGTCAACACATCAGCAGAGATCCGTAGTGTATGAGCAAAGATGTGAACAAATGCATGTCACCTCTGTACTCTGTTTGCTCAGATTTAATGCCATGACATCGCCCACCTCCGGACAAATGAGCTGATAATGGATCATTTCCCACGGCACACCTGACAGTCTATTATGTGTTATGTGCCGCAGCACACCAGTTGACAAGCACTGACCTCATACAAGCAATAATAAACTTCATCAGTAACTTTCTGCAACTATAGGCAAGTCCTTCTCTGCGTTCATCACTCAATCGGCCAGCCACTTTCGGGAAGAAAACCCATCATGCTGAGCACTGGCGACGACATCACTTTGGGGGCAATAAATCCAGTTCATGAACTCATGGAGGAGGTGTTGGAGGACAGGAGTTGTTTTGGTGGTGCATGGCAGCGTCAAGTCAGCACATCAAACGGATAGTACCATAAAACACTGGTCCATCATTGGAAGCACCCCCCTCAAAATGATTGGATGGTGACTTGTCCCGCCTTCCCGTCCCATCACGGCTCTCACTATAGACTCCATGCTGCGCAGCTGTGGGCTCACAGCTTCTGAAGCAAGGCCCAGGACTGTTGAATGGAAACTGCATCACGACCTTTGGTTCTGCCCATCACAGAAGACTGCCACCATACGCTGCTGTTACTTTTGTAAGCATGACATCCGACACACTCGTCCTTTTGGGTGAAGACAATTGACTGGTTTGAGAAAGACTTTGAGGTTAAAGGTGAGCAGAGTACAGACTCCAGCCTGCTTCTCCTGTTTCTCAGTCAGGTTGCCGAGATATTTATCACAGACATACATTTTCCTTCAGTCCAGAACAATAAATACGACAATGGAAGAAGGCTGTGTTGTGTTGAATCCGACAGTTGTGATTTAACAAGAAACCAGGTTTGCTTTTCAGTGGGTCCCCACTTGTGTCATGGAGACTCCCATTGACTGCAGAGTGGAATTGAGGGACAAGCCCGGAACATCTCGAGCAACGCGCTGCATTGGAGACATGGCATTTGGTCCTTCCAAAGAGTCCAGCAATCCTGGAACAATGAAATGGCCGGAAATGTGAGACCACACCAGACAAGACACATCTCAATGAAACACTGGATCAGCAGGAAATGGCAAGTTCTTCCTCGTGTGACTCACCTTCAACAATCTGATGGTAGGTAAAGTGTAGGTAGAGCAGGGAGAGCATGTGAAGGACCGAGATTGTTCCACAGAGGATCAGGCGAGGAGTCTGGCCGACGGTCCGGGACAGCAGAGCGGTCACCTGAAAATCCATGTCTGTTAGAGGAACGTTTGCAAATCCAAGAGTGAACACTTCAGAAGAAAAAGAGTCGGGACCATTCGCAGAGTGGACAGTCCTCCAATCAGCAGCCAGAGAATGTAGAACAAGAAGTGGAAGTGAATGTTGTAGGTGATGAGGAGGACAACACAGTGGCCAAATAAGCCGTAACCCTGAGGACACAAGAAATGGGCATTTTAAGATCAACCTCCTTCCGAGTGTCATGTAGCCATATTCAAGGTGAAAGGCTGAACACAAGTCTTGGTGGACTCACCAGAAGTGACATCATCTGCAACATGGTGATCTGCGCATTGACCAGGTAAGACAGGAAGTATATCAGAGAGGAAACACCGAGCCAGTAACCGAAGCAGGTCCCGATGGCTGTCCCCATCAATGTCCCTTCCCTCTGCAAAACAACGGTCCCTGACCATTTATGGCAGCTCACAACATTGCAGAGCAACACGTCTGTTTACCATCTAATCTGCAGCAACAGCTGAAAGGCGCACTCTGTGGTACTCGTCAACAACACACAGGCAGGTTTAAATTGTCTACCGATAACACAATACCACCAGCAGGAGGGGACGTTGTTCCAATGTTACCTCAGAAGCAACATCACGTGTGGCCATTACATTGTACATAGGTCTCTGATGAGTAGTGAAGTCGCAGCTTGCCTACATGAAAAACAGATTTTCCACACAAATTCTAAAAAATGAATTTGGTACTCATTTATTTGTAACGCCCCTGTATTTGTTCAACATTTCAACATCAACGATAATAAATGAAAGTTGTCTCAACGGCGAAGTTTGAACCAGCCCAGTCAATCGTGACAGTTATGACAGTAGATCGCACCATGCTCCAGAAAACCCTTATTAAACACGGGAAACCTGATGCAGCCGGACAAAAAGAAGGCCACGACTCAAACTGGCATGCAGTGAATATTTCAGTATAACCGTCTTGTCAACATGTGGACTGGTGGGTGCTTACAATGACGGTCCCCGAGGTCTTCATTCCATGTAGTAAAATAGCCACAAGGGTGAAAACCAGCATCAGTGGGCCGTAGAGTTCTCCTGCAATTTTCTGTGAAGCATAATAAAGTTGACCTTGAAGGGTAAGTAGTTCACTCAAAAAAAAAAAAAAACAGGAGCAAATTGAGTCTGTGAAATGGCTGCTTGAGGATTAGATGGGTCCACAGCACTAGGGCAGAATAGACCCATTAGCTGGCACTGGACTGTGTAGCTGAGGTACGTGTAGCTGTCAACACAGCAGCATCTACATCATCCTGATCCCTGGCCTCCACAGCTCAGTGGTTTCTCTCTGAACTCCCTCCCATGTCTACCATAGTGCAGACTGAACATGGCCTTACCTGAGGGAAGTTGATCATTCGGACTGGGATCATGGACTCGATGAGTCTGAGGAGAGACTGAGGTCACACCCACTCCACGGTGAAACGGCTGAAGGGCAAGAGGGCACCACCTACCTGCTCCTCACCTGAACTGGCTCGACATCAAAGTACGGCCGCAGAATGTCAATGTTGGCATACAAGTTAAACGCTTTTGAAGCCTGACGCTTTCCTGCCTGCCAGACCTGAAACCAGAACCAGACATTTCTACCGCTGTAGCAGTACATGCATCGATAAAGTACTGAGCATGTCAGCCTGCCTCGTCTGCCACCTGGCGTCCCAGCTGTCCCTTAATTCCTTTCATTCCCAGAAACTGTCCATCATCGGGGCTGTCGTCCTCTGTGGCTGCAGCCTCTGCTGCCACTTCCTCTTCCTCCTTTAACCTTTGGTGGATGTCACCCATGTCCTCAAAGCTGGAACCAGAGGTGTCATCCATGTTCTCCATGTCGATCACTGCAGAAGACCCACCCTGAGACAGACAGAGTTGAGTCTATCACTAACTTTCAAAACAAAAGTCACGACACAAAGACCGTTTGTAATGAATAGTGTACGTAAGCGTTCAATGTTTGGGGACAATCCATCTTGCAGTTAGACCTTTGATGCTGAACCTAGCAAATATTGAAATGATGTATTTTCTTAAAGAATGAACATAACGCTAGTGGATCCACACCCATTTAAAAGCAGTTTGGGAGATTCAATGATTGTAAGTGACTCTGGCATGGTGTCACCATGTAATACGTCAAACCGTCTTGTGCTGACAAAACACCATATTGTCTTTTTTTTCTTTTGAAAGGTCAGTTACAAGCACTTTTCACACACAATTCACATTGAAATGAAACTCGTCGTGATTAAGGTAAGAAAACGATCGCGAAAAACTAGGTATTATCCGGCAGTGTTGGATGGTTTTGGTGTGAAATCGCATTTGCACCGTCGATAACGTCAGCTTCAGCATCGATCACAAATGGTTTGGAGGTCATTGATGTCGCGTTTATGCAAGCGGCTGGACAATGAAACGAAGGCTACGTGAACACGGTTACAGTGCGGGTTGTGGCAGTAGCGAATAGGCTTCAGGGGCACTAACACGCGAATAACCATGTTTGATCGCTGGTTAGCAGCTCAGAGAATTGGTTAGCAAGTTAGCCGCGGGCGGAGTGTTCGGCGGGTGTGTGCACCTGGAGGAGTTGCTCTTCGAATCCCCCCCATTGTTCCGCGTTGCTTGTTCTTGTAGTAGATCCGACAGACATTCTGTTTTCCCCGACAACGTCGACGAACGGACCTCAGTCGCGCTGATGTTTCGCTTAGCTTCTGACAACACGGAAGCAGGGTGGACTCCGCCCATTGACGTGGCATGAGAAGGAATCTAGACGCGTGCACGAGACCAGCGAGGTGTGCGCGAGTCGTCCTGGACGTAGTCGGTGTTGTACGTGCTGAATTGGCATGAATGTGACTTGTCACACACATGTCCAGGGGCATCAGTCATAGAAGCTGAAGATGGTCAACTCAAGGCTCCAACCCGAAGGGACTGGGAGCCGGATAAGATCATGTACCAATGTGCCATGAAGCACCAGAATGAAAGCCAGGTTTGTTCAGTCCGACCTTCCACGAGATGCCTCCATTTCTGGAGGGAGACGTCGTCTTCGTTTTCGTCAGATTCATGCCCTTTACGGAGTCACATTTTGTGTGAAGTGTGACAGACTGGGCAACATTTGATGGCATGACGCACGACACTATGCACAGCAGTTTGGCGTCTTTCCGTGAGACCTGACTTGGAAACGTTTTCTCAGAAAGTCAGTCGTGCCCACAGCCTGTCAGTGTGGTCGCCAGTGTTTTCATCACGCCATGTTCAGGAACCCCTCCGGAGCGGTAGGTGGCGCCATCGTCCTCGGCGATGAGAACGCCCCCACCCGGCCTTCGGACCTCCATGTCGCGTGTTTGCGAATCCTAGGATGGTAGGGGAAGGTACCGCCTCCTTCGCTTCTGATTGGCTGGAATGCCTCTCCCCCCATAACCAAACCTTAACCAATATGAAATGGAGTAATTTTACTGACAAATTGACAACTTACCTGAAAACGTTTGCCTCTGCTCAGATACATACTTCACTTGTTCAGCTCCGGGTGCGATGACGGTTCAGCTACTTATCTCAGCTGTTGAGCTCCTGCTCTCAGCGTGAGATGGCGTGTACGTGGCCAAATGAAATAGCCAATCAGAGGAGAACTATTCTAGCCAATCCGGGGGTGAGGAAGGCGCTACCTTCACCTACCATCCTAGAATTCGCAAATTAGCCTCCTGCTGGCGTCGTCGGCATTTCGTGAGTGTTTGTTTAGGCCCCGTTTCCGTGTATTTCAGAATCTGTTCCACCAGCTTCAGGGGGGAGTGATTTTCGAATAAGTTGGTTGTCCACTGATCTTGGAGCTGAGGAATAATCCCTATACCATTCGGTGAGTCTTCAGCATTTACAGCTTTTGCGATGAGATTCTTGAAATGACAAAATGGCGTCTTTGGCGAGCAACCTGTTTACGTCTAACCACTGAGGTAATACACATTGTCACGTGTCAGTGGTTTGTCCATTGTTTGATTGAAACGGTATTTACAGGTTACGGGTGTCTTGTGTAAAGTAGATGTGTGATTAACCCATGTAGCCGTTACAATTCCCGTGACGATCATGGCGGCTGTAGTGTCCAAAGTCAATGCGGATACTGTTCGTTATACGCCTTGATCGTTAGTACAAGTGTAGTAAACGTGAGATTTGTATTTTCAGAAACGCAGATTCGTGTCCTCTCTGGAAGTGTTACACATAGTTCGCGGTTGTGTCTTGGATCTATCACGGCCAGGCAACATTTGATGACGCCATATACCTAACCATTTGTCATCCTGTATACAGTGCTGTTTGCACCTATCTACATTTGATAAGCAACAATCCCGTGTATATATCCTGACAACATGGGTCACGTGTCTGTTGTATTGGCGTACGTGCGCGGAGCGCCGGGGCGATGGCGGACGTCCGCGGCATAGAGGGCAGCGATTTTTGTTTTGTTGTGTTCGTGATGAAAACATGGCGTGTTCTGAATGGTTACGAATCGATGTACTTAAAATGAACAGACTGGAAGCTTCGGGTCAGTTGGAAGGGTTAAACAGAGAGCAAATCCAACTTGTGCTTGGCGGCATCTTGCTTGCTTTCTCTTCAAGCATGAGCCACAAAAACGTGTTCATATCAGGAAACCTCTGGGTGCCAGCCTCCCTTCCTTACCGCCCCAAACATCTGTGCAAATACATTGTATTCCAGACCTTCAAGAGGCACTTTTCTCGCCAGCCTTTTGAAAAGACAACCATTCATTCCGAGGGCAAACATTGTGCTTACATGCAACTAACCATTACTTTCACATTCGATTATTTTTCCCCAGTAGTCGATGAGTGGGACCCAAAGTAAGATCCAATAAAAACGCTATAGTTTCCACTCCTTTAATTCAATACCAGGCGGATTGTAACGTCACCAAGTGCCTCAGCATGCTCCATGGTGCACGTTGCAGTGCGCCTCACCTGTTTTGGTCGGAGCTAACAAAGCCTCAGTTTAAGACCAAGTAGTTAAACCAAGTCTTTTGATCTCATTTGCGTCGTCTTGAGCTCGGCCTGCATGACAAATCATGAAAGAAACCGCAATTCACCCGCCTGTATGATTTAATTTGGATTAATTTCGACATTTCATTTACAAACCGACTGGATTTGCATCACAAATGCTACTTTCCTTGGTTTAATGCTTCAAACGCCACCACCAAGTGCACAGTGCGACGCCATAGCCACATAACTTCAGCCGGAGTAAAGAAACGGTGGAGGCGATTGCTTTCCATAGAGCAAAACATATGGGTGAAATTCTTGCCAGGAATCTTCGAATGCAGGCCAGGGTTATTCTTGTTTATCACTGACTCACTAGTAGAGAGGTGTTTTATTTCTGCATATTTATTTTACAATTTTTTATGAACAATCGAGTGTTTTTCTCTTTTTCATTGAATCCATCGTTTCAGGCCATTTTGCCAAAAGATCTATTTGTTGCTGCCACATTGTTTGTCATGGTTTATGTGGGCAATAAACTTGACAGAGAATTGTGATATCAATTCTTAGCTAAAAAAAATGGAGATTCATATTTTCCCCAGAATCGTGCAGGCCTAGCTTGAACTAGGGCTCAATATTGCATGCCATGTATCTGGAGATTGTGACAATGTAGGACTGCCAAGGTCCGACACATCCATAGACAAAAGCGTCAGTACCGATTTAATTTCTCTCAAGTTACATTTTGCCCTCAGAACTGCCACCGCACCATCCAGTGTCTTGTCTGCCTTTCAATCCTTGACCCACATGCAGAGTAGCAGTGATCAAGGTCTTTCAAGTCTGATTCCGGAGGATCTCACCTGTCCGCGACATACAATCCAGCCCTCATTAATATAACCAGTGTTTAAAGAGCCAGGCATTCGTCGCTGGTTTTGGATGGGGACATCAGTAGATTGTTGTTTGCCTGCGCTCTAAATGACCACTAAATCAGTTCAACTGACACATACTCTGTATACTGTATGTGAGTGTCTGTCTCACGCTGCTGCGCTCCTTCCCAGGACGTGGCCAGTGGCTGGGCTTCGCTGCTCACTGAAGCTCATTGCTATTGTTCTTTTGTGATGTTAAAAAAACGACACTTTTGAACTACTCACAAAACAAAATGTGTGTTAAATGAAAGGAAGACAACACATTTGATCGAGATTGATTTGACTTTAAAACAATTGGTTATGGTTTACTTTGCAAATATTTTTTTTATTTCACCAATCTCATTGGTTATTTTCATTGGTTTGGCTGGTCAGGTTGCAGTACCTTAATTACTCTTTCACTACTTGCTGTCCCGACATTTATTGAGTCTCTGACTCAGACTGGAAACAAATCCAATTGAAGGAACCAATGACTGTTCGGCCGCGGGGGCGTCAACAGTAATGGCGAAAAAAGACAGAATTATTGCAGATGCCACTGTTGCACATGCGCGACTGTTGTTGTGCACCCCTAGTTTCCACTACATGTAAGCGACCGTGGGGCACAGTCATGGTAGAATAATGGATTCCCGGCCTCAAAGCGATCCACATCTCCGTGGCTCGCATCAAGTGCCGTCGGCATGGATTAAAAAAGAAGGGGCCAAATGAGAATCCGCTGGGCAGCTTGAGGTTGTTTTGTGGGCTTATGTCATGGAAAACTTACCCACTTTTGATGGTTTCAGAAAAGGGGCATTTTCTTCTTGGATCCTGATTTAAACAAGGGTGTATAGGACTTTGAAAAGAAATGCTGTTTGAGTCATGGCTTCGGTTAAAAGCAGAAAAGCAAGGTAGAATGCTGATTACCTTATTTTAGCCAAGTCACATTTTATCAGTGGTTAGAATGTCATTGCATAATGTTATCAGGGCCCCAGTTTTGTATCTGAGGCCCTTAAAAAGAGGCCATGTAGCCTCCCACCAACAGCCAGTTTAAGACCTGGTTCTGAGACCAGTTTTGCTAATGATAAATGTTTTGTGTGTTTTGGTGTCATGTAGGGTGCAGGAAACATTTGTACCGTGACTGTTGACAAGGAACACTTCTATCAGACTGACAGGAGTCTAAAATGTGTGACCTATGCTGTTCTTTGCCTGTGGTTTCTTTTCATGGGTGAAGCCTTATCAGCCTGCTCATACTCACTTCGCCCTTGAGCAACGCCCTGTGACCACTGATATCAGCTGTTTTCTGGCCTTGAACCAGCTGACTGTCAAACCACAGCAACGTGTCATGTTTATCATGAAGTCCTGTTCTCTGTACCTGGGTATTAGCTGTGGTAGTTGGTGTTAGTGGGTTCATATCCCTGTTGATTCCATCACAGCGACGAATGACACAATTCTGCCACAGTCTTGGATAAGGCACACTCATGTGACTTGGCAGTGGGCGCACTTGTTTTGATGTCACGACTGGTTTTTTGCTTAACACGCACTTTTGAGGATCATTTTGGGCAGGGGTGCAACTCCAACGCCCTGCTATACCAAGCAAGGATAAAAATGGTTTAGAAGGTCATTTGATCAAATACACTTGTGCATTGGCAATAAACGTCATTCGGACACGAGGCCTAAAGAATCTGCTCGTTGTTGTTTCACTCGAAATGCAATTGTTTGTAACTGTCCCATTTTTTTTTCCATTTCCATAGGGCTCTAGTATTTGCCGTGATTTGCATGCTGTAAATAGCATGTATTTAACCGCCTCGCTCCTGACGCGCCATTAAATACATAACATTTTTAATACATAACGAAAATTCATAAGAAAATAAACATTCACCCCGGAGTGTCTGCACTTTTGTGCCATTTATTCTTCCATGTTCCTCCTCAATAGTTTCTGGATGGATCCCTGTTGGTTGCTGTGGTTTTGGAACCCTTTATTTGTTTGGTCATTTTTGTCATTCTGATTTCCATACAAAATCCACTGTGTAAAACATGATCATTTGTTTTATTGGAACTGTTTTGCAAATGAATTATGGGGGGATATTTCATATTTTTTGAATCTATATATATATATATATATATATATATATATATTTTATTCAGGTTCCTCGTGGTACATCTACTGTTGACAGAAAGTCACGTGACTTATTTCCGTGTCCTATCCAGGATGGAAGCATTGGGGCCCAAGCAGTTCCTGCTAGCGCTGGATCAGCTGGAGGATGCAATCGGCATTGTGACCAAAGCCCAGCAACAGCTGAGGGACAACACCAGAGAGGTCAGCCTCTTGTCCTTTTTTTTGTGTCTACATGCGTTTTCACGGAGTGTCTCTATGCTAGCTCTTCCTTATGCATGATGTGTGGGTGCCTTGTCCTCTCTCTCTGTCGTGCATTTGAGTCTGTCTTCCTCTTACTCTGCTGCTGTTCGCTGCTTGATTGAGTGCTGTGATTCATGAAGTCATCACTGGTTTGCTGACTCAGGGGCCCTGTGTGTGCACGTGGGTGGGGAATGGGTGCTGTATAAAAGAGGAGCAAAACAAGTACTCGTCACAGGTTTGCGTCTACTCCTGTGAAGCGTGTCTTCATTTCTCCATGTCCCGGCTTCTCTTCCAACAGTGAGGTCCCTCTCCGATTCTGTGTGCTTTTTTCTAGGCTTCAGCTTTCAGCCTGCATCTATCTTCCTTCCTACTCTTAAAAATGTAATCGTTGTGTTGTATGTCTGTCTCTCTCAGGTACGCTGGCAGCTGCAGAGCAGCGTGAGCCGCCAGCAGGAGGCGCTACGCTGCAGGGAGGTTTGGCTGCTCAGTCAAATAGACCTGCTTGAGCAATTGAAGAGTGAAACAATGCAACAACAACTACAGAGGCTACACTTGGTACTACACATCTCAGATCCACACACACCCATGCGTATGCAAGTACACCCCATTGATTCTTCTTCTTCTTCTTCTTCTTCTTCTTCTTTTCAGGTGCGTGGCCACTTCGATGCCGTCTCTCAGCAGCTGCGTGGCCTCAACAGGGATGACATTAACAATCAGCTGAGCTGCTGCATGGAGAAGTAACTTTCTGTCTGATTTGATGTTGGGATGTGTCAGTCATTTCACTGTCGCAAAGAAAGACATTTGTTTGAGCTTGCATGCGGTGCAAATGCTGCCACACAGCTAGTGAGTGGACTGATGGATGTGTGAGGCAACCATCTGCTTCACGTGTCTTCGTGTGACCTTGTCCAGGTTTTCGTCTCTGGCTCTGTCTCCTGAGGAAACGTCAGACATTAGCTTCCATGCTGACACTCGCTCGTTGAGAGACGCCATCACCTCATTTGGAAGCATCACTTCTCAGGTAAGATGAGGGCTTTCACACCAACTCACCTTACTGACTGTGCCTAATGCAGCTCTTGTGCACAGGTGTTGGATAAAGCCAACTCTGGAATGCAGATGCCTCCCAACACTAAGCAGGTGCGTGTCTGTTTCTGCACCTACCTGGGGTCACTGCTTCATGAGTTATGTTCTTCGGCAACAAGATGACAGGCGTGTGACTGTAAGTGTTTTGGTGATGTTTGTTCAGGACACAGACACAAGTTTTCTCAGTGACTGGCTCCTGGAGGCCTGCACACCACACACAAGTCTTCCTGTGGTCCAGCAGTCCAAACTGAATTTTGAGGATTGGCTGTTGAAGACAGACGAGGTATTTACTGTGGTGAAATGTTGTCAGAGCGGACTTGCTGGCTGACACACATTTCTGGAGTGGTTTTCAAGGTTCTACTGTGTGTGTCTTTCGTTCCTCTCCTCAGAATTCCGGCCCCAAGCCTGATACCGTGGACTTTCTGAAGGCCTGGGGTCAGCTGCTGGACCTTGATGCATGGCTTCAGCGTGACCTGCCTCTGGTTAGTCGGCAGCGTTGCGCTAGCAGCTGCAGCTCGAACCTTTCCATCGAGAAGATCGATGAGTCGGATTTGAGTGAGATTCTGAGGGAAGAGGAGCTGAGTGACTGGCTTGTCACTCCAGCTGTGCTTCCAGAGATGTCGGATGCAGAGCGCTGGCAGCAGGTGGTGAAGCCGTTCACAGATGGCTGGTCCAGCTGCGACTGGCTGGCGTCCTCCAGCCGCTCAACTTCCAACTGCTCCTCTTGCTGTCAGATCACCAAGCCCCTTGAAATTGAGAATCTGGGTCTGCTTCGTTGTCTGAAGAACCCAAGCCCACCCACCACTCCATCCAAAGAACTGGAGGAGTGGCTTCAACAAGCTCCGCCCGTCCAACAGGTGTGCCGGGCCAATGAGCCCTGCAGCAGTTACTCCGAGTGCGTGTGTGACCAAAACTGTGGGAAAGATGCTCTGGACCTGTGGCTGCTCCGAAAGGATGGTCGGGACAAGAACGGTGTCAGACAGATGAAGAATGCTCCTCCCATCCTGAACAGTCACGAGAAGGAAGAGAAGGTATTGTCTAAAGTTGAACTGACGTTTGTTGATTCTGTAGTGTGGTATACCTGGCTGTAAGGGCCGGACTGGGAGGAGTGGCCTGGCTCCTCCTCCTCCACGTTCTTTGGGAAACGGGCTGTTAATATGAATTTCATTTTTAATCCTTCAGGTTCAGGCCATTTTGGAGGCATGGCTCCACCCCCAAATGAGCTCCTCCAGTACCTGCGCTCGCCCTGGGTCTGACGGCAGTGCTTCAGGGGAGGAGAAGGCCAGCGCTGAGACCAAATCCTGCTCCTCCTCCTCAATTTTCCAGCTACCCCTAGAACACTGGGTACAGCCTGTAACATCTCCCAGAAAGCTCCTCCCACCTGCTGACCATGACAAATGGCTGCTGAAAAAGAAGAGTCAGACTCAGGTAACTGAATTCCACAAAGCAGACGTGCCGAACAACTCTGAAGGAGCTGCTTATTTTAATGTCTTCTTTTCGTACTTTGAAGACATTAGAGGTGCACAGAATTGAAAAGTTGAAGTCGAAGCAAATAAAATTTTAAATATTTGGCTACAGCCGAATAATACTGAATGTTGGGTGTGCGATATGGCAGTATTGGATCATGGATGATCTGAACATGTTGTGACCATCACCACACAGTCACGGCACAATGACTGGGTTCTGTAGTCTGACCCGCCGAGCTAACTGCTAACGTGATGTCTTTTGGAACCTTTATTGAAAACACTCAGAAGAGTGACTGCTCTGAAACACTCTGAGCAATGAATGACAATTCCCCCAAACTACAGTACATGTGTAAATGTATTCAAAGGAAGGTCCGTTTGGAAGCATGTGCCAAACTCAACTCCGTGCAAGCCAGATAGAGGTGACAGAATGTGACAGGAATCAAGGATGTTTTCTTTGAAGAAGTTGCAGTTCAACCTTTTCTCTTCCGAATTGCTTAGTGGACATTTTCATTTGGCCCTTTTCCATGAAACTAATACAAAGTGCTCTGGTGCACTGAATTTGTGTTACAATGACTGTGGTGATGAAAGACAAGAGTCCTCACATCTTCCCTAATGTAGTCAAGTCCATGTGGATTGAAAAGCACAGTGCTCTTCATCCTGCTGTTGTTTACCCAGCTGTTTGTCTTTCTTCTATTGATGCTCTTTGCACATGTTTGGCTTACATTTCTACATTTACATCCACTTATTTGTCATAGAAAGTTATTGTTTCGATGATAGATGAGATTTTGGACATTTGTTTTCAATCCAGACTTTGCCTTTCAAATGATAGTCATGATGGACTGATCAGGTAAGCAGGGGGCTCTCCATAGTTTGAACACTCATTGCAAACTGAAATTCTATTCTCGCTCTCCGACACTTTAAAAGAACCGAGAACTTCAATGTCACACTTCATACTAATACAACATGGAGAGTAGAGAAATGATCAGTTTAAGAGGAAACGCCAGTCGCCCATGCAACTGCAGACTTGGTGCTGTCAACTGCGCTTTGAGAATGGGCGAGTGAATTCCACTCACTTCCTCCCCACCTACTCAACCCTCAGGCATCCAGCCAATACAGGCTGCGCACCGTTATCTTAGAACAGAAGAGAGGTGGTTGTCCTAGAAGACGGAACGCGACTGGCAAGTTTGGGATGCTGATGTTTTGATCCATGCAAATTTTGCAGGAACGGCTGAAGTTACCGATGGTCTGTGACCTGTTTTCATGTTTGAAAGCTGGCGGAGACAGAGAGCAGTGGCTTTACAAATCTTCTCTGCAGGTGAGTGGAGAGTAAAATGTGTGATGCTGTTGACAAAATTGCCAAGTTACCTCACTTTGATTTTCTGTTTCAGATTTGATATTGATTCTTATTGTGGCAAAGCCTCCACGAAGAGCAGAGATTTTATTCTTGTCACCAACTTTCT
This sequence comes from Synchiropus splendidus, assembly GCF_027744825.2. Classification (NCBI taxonomy): domain Eukaryota; kingdom Metazoa; phylum Chordata; class Actinopteri; order Syngnathiformes; family Callionymidae; genus Synchiropus; species Synchiropus splendidus. Next base: position 25,708,361 of record NC_071342.1, on the reverse strand, counting down.
CAAATTAAGAATCCAACCACATATGTAGTAATTCAACAAGTTGAGAGATGGTGTTTCAAACACAACTAATTGTATGTTTAAATGCAGATTCTTTTTATCAGATCTTTATTCTACTTTTATCTGAGCTAAATCTATGAAAGCCTTCTCCTGATCACCAGGAAGCCATTTTTGCCTGTTTGGCAGATTGTGTGTGGGAAAATGTTATTTTGGGGCTTTTTATTTTTTTGCTGGGATGATGATGTAATCTCTTCAGTGCTTTAAAATAAAAGTTTCTGATGTCACGTGTGTGTGCGCCTCATGACTGATCATGTTGATGGAGTTCTGTTTTTCAATTCCCCCTTGGTTGATGACGTCCATGGCTGTTTGGGAAAAAAAACCTAAATAATGTCGGGGGTGCCACATCAAGTTGGCCCACTGCACTTAAACGTATCTAGTCAACTGCTCACACCTCTCATCTTCAGTCATTTCCTCGTCCAACATTTTCCCAGGTCCTTCTCGACAGGCCCTAACTATCTGACCTCGACTAGCTGCACAGACACGGTGGATGCCACTGGTAGTTAGTGGAAGCTTGTGTCTGGCCTGGAAAATGGGCCGTCAGCTGTAGTAGTATCGCTTTGATTGTGTCCCAAATGGCACCCAAGTAAACCGCCAATAATCCCGTGCGCTGTGCTGACCTGAAATATGGCCAAGGGCCGTTCCTCTGCTGACCTCCTTGCCGTTGCTTAACCCCTTCAGTTCAGAAAGTGCAGCGGGATGAGAACAGCTTCCCAAGGTCATTTGCTCTTCATGTGATGTGTATGGCTTTTGTTGTTTGAATGCATTGAAAGCGTGCTGGTCTGAACTGTTCTATTCACTGTCTTTGGTGTGGACAGCAACTTTTTAGAAGTTCATATTTCATCTTGAGAAATACACATGATGGTGCATTTTTAGTGCCGTTTGATATCATTCAATGTTTTGAAGTGTTAAAGTGGATGAGGAAAAAAGTTCTGGGGACATGGCCAAAGGACCACCTTCCTATGAGATGACTTGAAATCATTCACCCAAACCCAAGGCATTGACATATCCTCTAGTGGGGGAAGCGATGGCGTGGTTCGGATGAGCAGAAGACGGTAGTTGAGTGGGTCGAGTTGAGTCTTTGAGTTGACTCGTTTGGAAAACCAAGACCTGGTCCTGAGAACGTCGTCGTTGAGCGTGGTGGAAGGAAGCGACGCTACACAGTCACGGCCTTCAGACATACTTGCCACAGCTCGTTGAATGATGCAGCGTCCGGTGCTACTGAATACGGTCACGGACGAGCCTTCAATCGGCGTGCAGTTGCTTTGAACAGTAGGTTTGTTCGCTTTATACTTGAAAGACACGTGATTGAAGACACAATTCAAGTCGGGGTCTTAATTTCGTTTCACCTTTCTGCACTCCATCGCTCTTACTTTGAAAGTCCACGAACACACATCCGCTGTCCGCTAGCGTTTAATCCTTTCCCAGAATGCTTTGTGCTTCCTGTTTATTGTGTCCACCGGTTCTGTCTGTCGGTGTGGTTCCTCTGCGTTTGGCCTAGAGAGCGGTGAGTACCCGGCTGGGGACCCGCTCAGGACCGACCCCCCGGTGCTGGCTCAGTGGTTTCAGCTCGCTCGGTGGAGGAAAGGCACCCGCTGCTGCGGAGGCCGAACTCCGCCCCAAACATCCGCCGTTCACTGGGACTCCGCTCTGTGACGACACGGAGCTCCAAACCGGGCCCGGCTCCTGCGACAGTCGCTGTTTTCTGGCTGTTCGGGAGCTCGTTTACCGGAGCTCGGGCTTTGGGCTTCGCCCTCCCCCGCAGACCACATCTGGATCGACCGAGCGCGTGACGTCATCACGCCTCATGGCACCGGGACCGTAGCTTGTAAACGGTGCCCATCTCCCCGTTTGGTTTGGGTGTCGGTGGGACATGTCGCCGTGGGTGATGCCATTGAGATGTTGTCCAGTCGCTGGGTGTGCGCGCGTGGGTCGCGGGGAGGAAGTTTCCTGCCAGGCACAAAGCATTCGGTCAAATCCAGCCTTTGGGCTCTAACTTGTTTTGTTTTTCCTTGACAATCTGCAGGTGTGGAGGTGCATGGATGATGGAGGACTCTGAGGCAGAGCTGACAGTCGCCGAGTCAGATGCTCTGGGCGCCGACTTCATCACCGTGGAGATGGACACACAGCCAATTGAATATGTGGTGAAGTGGGCCGAGGTGGGGTCCAAGTTCACCATCGCATGTCTGAAGAAGGAGTCCGAGGAAGCTGGCGATCTGAGCAGCGAGCAGCTGAAGGTGGAGGGAGACGAGCATTTCTTTGTTCCTTATGAGGAAGTCTACCCCTGTGAGGTGACGGAGCAGAGTGTGGAGATCACTATGGACTCGGAGGAGGAGGAGGAGGAGGAGGAGGATCAGGGAGAAGCTCTGCTGGAGGCTGGCGACGTCCAGCTGGACGGAGAAGACGAGTCTGACCAGGACGACTCGGACCTGGCTCATTTGGAGCTGGACGAGCGGCAGTACCGCTGCAGCTACTGTGGCAAGTGTTACAGCCACGCGTCCAGCCTGTACCGCCACCAGCAGACGCACGCCGCCCACGGCGGCGTCCACCCGCCTGCCACCAAGAGAGCGCTGGACGACGCGCTCAAAGAGACGGGACACACCTGCCCACATTGCGGCATGAGCTTCAAAGGCAGCAGGTGATTCCCCTTCACACAGATGTATCTATACTGCTGTCAGTTCCCTCTGTCGCGTCGCGCTGTGCTGTGCTGCACTGGTCATTCTCCAGGGTTGTTGGTCAGTATTCCATCAGAGTGTTTGGAGTGGAGTGTTTGTGTCCACTGTGGCACATCAGGGGCCTCCGCTCACTCAGCATCCATGGGTTGTCACGTCAGACCGTTCACCCTCACCAAGTGTCCAGGCCAGTTGGTTTGTTTGAATTCCATGAGGTCTTCGGTCGACGACCTAAACACTGAAACTACTGCTGTGTCAGTCATTAGTGCCGTTGTGTTCATGGCTGGACTCGCGTGACGTGGCATTCATGCGTCACATAATAAGTGGATAACAGAACGATGGAAATTGAAACAAATCCAAAAGAACATCAGTTCTGTTGCTGAAGCCACTCACGGTGCTGCTGCAGTGGGGGCAGGTGCACACCAGCGTGAGAGTCACCCTCAGGTGGCAGGGAGGACTGCGAGAAGAGCCCTGTGAGTCCTCACAGGGTGTGGACCTGGTGTTCTCACTCCGTGCTCCGCTGCTGACCCTGTGCTTGGTGGCCGAGGGGACTGACGCCGTGTCTCCGGCCGGAGCCCCTCCTGCCCTCACACGCAGGGCCGCGTGGTACCAACACTCCAGCCTGAGCCGTCCCCAACAGAAATACGGACCCACAGGGCTGAGGTGACGCGTGAGATGTTTCTGTCACCGAGCACGTCCGTAGTCGGCAACAGAGAGGGATTCGGGACGTCTCTGCTGCAGCGACAAATCTCTTCCACAGGAAGCTGCCACCAGGTTCGAGTGACTCGTGTCACAAATGACCTGAAGAACTATACTACAAATGTACTTCGTTCAAAACTCCCAGTTATAATCATCGCTGAAGAACAGCAATGGATCCCTTTGTGTTGGAAGAACCCGTCTGATTCCATTATCGGGTGAAAAATGATTGTTAGTTTGTGTTGGTGTTGCTGTGTAGCCGTGTGCACTATGGTGTGCGCCACTGATATTGATGATGTGGTGCCGCTGACCAGTTGTTGTGGGGTGAATCCCCAGCTCTAGTCCAAGCACTGGACTGAGGAGGACATTCCAGTCCGGTGAGCCCAGAGACCATTTGTCCTGTGAGAAGCTGGGATTCGCTTGGTCGGCGGCACCATTCAGGCGGGTGCAGGCCCGTCCGCTGACCTCTGACCCTGACCTGCTCTCCTCCATGATGGCAGGCGAAGGAAGACCACCCTGCCCTCTAACTGCGTGTGTGTCTGTGTGTGTCTCCAGGATGCTGGGCAGCCACCTGCGTCTCCATGGCCAGCGGCGGATTCATCCCTGCAACATTTGTGGAAAAGAGTTCAACCACAGCTCCAGCCTGTCCCGCCATCGTCTCATCCACAAAAAGGGGCAGGGCCTGATGAAGGACTCGGTTTCCCGTCCCACCGTGGCCATGCTGCACTACTCGCTCAAGAGCGATGACAAAAAGAAGAGGACCAAAGGTCGGCAGGTGTCCACGGCTGCTCACCTGTCTGCTGCAGGGGACAAGTTCTACGCCTGCCCGCAGTGCGACATGAGCTTCAGGACGTCCACGCAGCTGTCCAAGCATCAGGTGACCCACGTGAAGCAGCTGCTGGACAACTACACGCCCGACAAGGAGAACCTGGCTCAGTCCTCCTCGGACCTCAAGATCCGCCTCAAGCTCTGCTCCAGGGACAAGCCCAACTTTTACACCCTCTGCAAAAGGAAGAGGCGCTGCAGGCGTGGAGGGAAGTCCCCTGCACAAGAGGAGGAGGAGGAGGAGCCAGAGGAGGAGCCAGAGGAGGAGGAGGATGAGGAGGAAGAAGCAGAAGACGAGGAGGAGTCGGGCAGCTTGATGGTTGGCCATGGCTGCAGCCACTGTGGGAAGTGGTTCAGTCACGCCTCCAGCCTGGCCCGGCACCAGCACAGCCACCAGGGCCTGGGCGGCCGCCGGCCACTGGCCACTGGCTCCAAGAGTCGGACGTACACATGCAGCACCTGCAACAAGACCTTCATGCACTCGTCCAGCTTCTCTCGACACAAGAAGGCTCACCTGCAGGACCCGGCCAAAAGCAGGAAGAGGGCGGAGCTGGACGAGACGGCGCCGCTGGAGACGGACTCGGAGTGACGTCCGCCTAGTATGGGAGGGAGCGCTCCGCGGGTCCAGGGCGAGCGGCGGCGTGCCACCTGGACCTTTGCGTTTGCATGGAGCCCCTCCATCTGGTCCGCTCCAGAAGTGTTGCTCATTCTTCTTGTGACAACATTGTCAGCAGCCGCTGACTGGTCTTTGCCGCGGAGCTCAGACTTACTTGTGCGATATTTATTCATTTGGAACATTGTAATATATAAATATTGACGTATTTAAAGACGAGACAAATATGAACAACAAGACCCGACAAGTTCCTCCCTCTTTCTGTTGTCTGGTGGTTCTAGAAGGTCCTGACCTTAAGTGCACATGAAGGTGAAGCCCCTCCCACTCCACGCTGCTCGTCCTCATGTTCTGGTTGTTGTTAGTTCTCTGGTGTTGTGTTCCAATAAAGACCTTCATCTTCTTTTCTAACCAGTCGTTTTCACGTGTGCCTCTTCTTAATTACACACCGTTTGGATACAATTGCTCCAATAATGACCCGTAACCGATGGCCTCATTATGTGAAGTGGAAGACGGGACCAATGACTGTCCAAAGACTGAGAGAGCTGCGAGGCGTCCAGACGTCTGTCGGGAAGCGCTGGAGCCTGCAGGTGGCGGTAAAGCTCACGTGAACGAAACGACCATGAGACGCTGTTGGTGGCGTCAAGGTTCATCTGAGGAGGGTTTCCCTCCCAACTGTCACACACACAGCACAGAGAAGAGTGTGGAGGGAAGCAAGGCAGAACAGAAGACGCAGGCGCCGAGGCCCTCGGTCTGGTGTGTATGTTCCTGAAACCTGGCAGTGTGCGCTCTGCAACACGTTCTGGTGCCTTGGAAGCAACTGTGTATTGCGTTTTTAGGTTTGTACGCGCAGCCTCCGCCAAGCAGCTTCAGTCCACCTCCAATGAGAAGAAACTTTGTGCGTGCTTGAGGCACAGACGCTGCATGTGGCCCCATCTCCCAACAGGAAGGAAAGAATCCTTGAAAACCCTGCGCTGGATCCAGCCGGTGATCCCCGTCACATTTGTTCCTTTTCAGCCAAATCCATCCTAAACTTCGCCAGTCACTTGGAACACAGACAGAGCAGCACAGCTGGAAAAGAAAAATACTGAAATCAAACTGTAAACAGGTGGAAAGTCCATATTAAATGGCTGAACTGGGAAGCCAACTGCAACCTTCAACATTTCTAAAACAAGTCCAAAAGTTGGTGCCACAAACCAAAGAATGAAGCGCACACACGCGTGCTTGAAAGAGACCAACCAATTGAAAATATTTATTTAAAATATCCATCAGCGTACAAATTGAGAAAATAAAATCATCAGTCGAACAGTCGCTGACACGTGACGTTTGTGTGGGAGAGACCAGTCCAGAGGCCAGCGTCCGGCGAGCACCGCTAACAGTAGCAACAGAGACAAACAAAAAGCAGCCCAGACTGAGCTCCTCGTGTGGTGTCATCAGTTGGCACAGTGACCACCTTCATTCTTCAAAACACGTATTTTTACATTCAATGAATGTGAGCTGAATCGTGGAGTTCAAACGTAGCAACGCAGAGATGCATAAGAAGACAAAAGAAAGGAAAAACAGAAGCAGACAGCAACATGCTGCTTCAGTAAATAAAAATGTGGACGCAGAGAAGCGAGCGCGACGTGCCGGAATTCCTCACGGAAGCGAAACACCACGTGCACCACTGTGCAGCCGCCAGGCGTCAGGACGCTCACTGGCCCGCTGTCCTCGGCTTCTGTCAGCCAAGAGAACCAAGCAGTTTAGTCGAGTCTCTGAATGACTGATCAAATATTTACAACAGCAGAGCGCCAGTGTGAACCGGGACGCAACTGCTTCGTGTTTCGGCAGGAACATTCAATTATTTAGACTTGACTTTCATTTTTTATTAGCTCCCAACAGAGAGGCACGTTTGCTGTGCAGGAACCACCTGACTCTGTTGTGACTCGTGTGTGTCACCATGATGCAGCGTGTGACCCGACAGCCATCCAACCACAAGTTGGATGTTCGACTGGGGAAAACCACAGCGACAGGCCGCGGTGGGACTGGTGCAAGTCGGCTGCATTAAAAACAAAAAAACAAACCAGACTTTCTGAAGTCATGTTTGAACGACGGTGTGGTTTTCAGAGTCACGACTCAGACCGTCGCTTTGCTACTCACAGGTGAGTCCAGGCTGGGACCAACCTGTCACGGTCACTTAGGATGGGCCAGGGACACGGACTCGGTGAGCACCACTGGACTCACCTCCTTACAATCAGCTGATCATGTGAGTTGCAGGACAATCAATACTCTGAAACACAGGGGGACAAGTGGACGACACTGCGGGTGAAAGGTCAGGCGTGCGTCCGTCCGTCCGTCTGTCCGTCCTCACAGCTGCAGTCACACCAAAATGGCCCCGCCTCCATCTCCATGACGATGAGAACAGACCAGGAGACTGGATAAGAGGCACGGAGTGTGTGTCCAGGTGACCTGAGCGAATCCCAAAATCAAAGCTCACGTGAGCACGTTTATGGCTATTTCCCATTTGTAGGCGCAAACCGGTTGCCATGGCGACAGTGGGCAGCTCAGTCAAGCAAAGTGCCTTGCTCTTGGGCCCGGGTCAGGCTGTCTTTGCGATGCAGGTGGTGAACCCCCATTCGCTTGGGGCTTTTTTGGGGGCGTGGAGGGGCAGAGGCAAGGGCGGGGTCCAGGTCCAACAGGCGAGGCGGGATGATGGGCAGGTCATGCGGCAGCACGTCCCGCTGCTCCTCCTCCTCCTCCTCCTCCTCCCAGTGTGCGTCAGTCGGAGCCGTGGCAACGGTGACGGCCGTGTCAACGCTGCCGGAGTCGTCCTCCAGCACCATCAGCAGGTGCTCGCTGCCGCTGCACGAGGGGCGGGTCTCAGTGTCCGTGTCCGTGTCCAGACTGGAGCCTCGACTGGGTGTCCAGCTCTGGGCCGACGAGCCCTCCTCACCGTCAGAGTAGGCCGCCCTCTGGTGGTCGGTGGCGGCGGCTGGAGCGGCGGCCTGCGCTGCCTGGCGGCACTGCACGGCCCCGGCGCTCGGAGGCTTCTTCTCCACAAACATCCGCTGCCAGCTGGCCAGCAGGTCCTCCTCCGAGCTCGCCGAGCTGGCGAGCACGCTCGGGGCCTGCAGGCACACGAGAGGTCAAAAGGTCAGCGCCAGCAAAACAAGCACCCAGGACGGACCGTACCTGAGGTGGGCTGCTGAAAGGGCTGGACTGGCTGGACGGAGGCTCTGCTGCGGCGTCAGGCGGCGGGCGCGGCTTGCCCGGGGCGGGCCGCTCCTCCTCGCTCTGCACCAGGCTGAGGGAGATGGCCTGCCGCGTGGCGTAGGTGCAGTTGGGCAGCGGGCTGTTCTTGGGGATCTTCACCTTGTCGTCGGATGAGAACTCGATGACTCTGCGGCCCTGGTACTGAGCGAGCGGCGGCGCGGGCGGCGGGTAGGGGTGGAGCTTGTCAAAGGCCGGCTCGCTGCCGGGCTCCTCCCGGTCCAGGCTGCGACAGGAGCCGTTCAGCTGCTCGTGGCTGCCCCCTGCTGGGCCGCTCATGTCCACGTGCACAAAGACGTCCTCGGCCACGGGGCGGCCGCAGCTGCTGGACTGAGCCGAGTTGAGCAGAAGCGGCTCCGGCTTCTCCAGCACACGAGCGATGACCGAGGTGGGAACCACGTCGGCCGGCGTCAGGCTCAGCGAGTCCGGGTCCTGGCCACTGGGCGAGCAGCCGCTCACGGGCAGCGCGTTCATGTGTTTGTGGAGCATGTCCTGCAGCTCCCAGGGCAACTACGCACACGCACACGCACACGTGAGACACACAGCAAGACGGCCGCCGCAGCCACGGAGCGCACACTCACATCAGAGAACTTGTGATTCCTGAAATGGGACTTGTTGCACTTGAGCAGCTGAACAGCCAGGTTGCAGTCCTGACGGTAGCGCTCCTGCACACACAGGCCCTTCAGGACTGGCAGACTCGGCACACGCCAGCATACTCACGTTCAGCTCCTCCAGGTGGTTGACCACGTTCTTGGCATCCAGCAGCTTGTTGGTCAGCTCCACCATCTCCTGGTCCATGGTGCGCTTGTCTCGCTCCACCGTCCGCAGCTGCAACACAAGGCTTCCTGTGAGCTGTGGCGTCCGAACGCTGCACCAGCCACTCTGCTACCAACTAGCATCATACTGGGCACTGAAAGGACAGACACTCAGGAACGGAGGGACTTGTTTGTGTCACGTGTGACTAGAGGTAGAGACCGAGACTAACACACACGAGAACCAACAAGCCATGACGCAACTGCATGGACCCAGGTTTGACTGACGGCAGCCTGATGAAGAGGACGATGGTGAAGGGGAGGGCGATGATGAAGAAGACGATGATGGTGAAGAAGACGATGATGGTGAAGAGGAGGACGATGGTACAGAGGACGATGATGAAGAAGAGGAGGATGACGGTGAAGAGGAGGATGATGAAGAAGACGAGGAGGACGACGGTGAAGAGGAGGACGACGGTGAAGAGGAGGATGATGAAGAAGAGGAGGATGATGAAGAAGACGATGGCGCACCAGTAGGCAGCAGCATGCAAACACAGCAGAGGAAAGAGGAAGCAGCGTCACCAAGCAGGCAGCATCTCCTCCACCAGCCCACGCCAGGGTTTGTGCATCTCATTCTTCTCACGTGTCCAGGAGCGCCGGGGTCACACCCTCCCACGGCTGATGGACTCGCACCCCGCTCCAGTGACACCCTGCTGGCTGCTGGATCAATGAGCCGCCACACAGCTGGCTGGCAGGCCGCACATGAGGCCCTCCGGGCGTCGTCACCCAAACTGGGCCATTCATGCAGCAGCCACAAGCATTTCAAACTCACTTCCTTTATGGAATGGAACAAGAGTCCTCAAACACAGCGCTCCAGGCTGGAGTGGGCGTGGCCTATATTCCCAGTCAGACCTGCTGGTGCTGGAGATATGACGTCACAGGCTCCATCATTTCCCCGCAGGCTCCACAGTCACATCAATGCAAGGCAAGTGACGGGTTAGCGGCCGCTCACTGCCCCGGGAATATCTCACTAGAAATACACGAAGCAAACACGTGCAGGCCGACGCCGCTGGGTCAGGACCCCACACGTTCACATGGCACAGACTCCAGACTCTGCAGTCGGCCACTGGCTCATCAGGCGTCTAGTCCTGACCTTGTCGTCCTCTTTCTACAATCGGCAGTGAGAGCAGAACTGGCTGAGGCTCCGCGGCCACCGAGACCCAACAACACTGGACCATTTCACAAAGCACAGCCACCTCTCACATCACACTCCGTCTCAAAACAACAGCTGTCCATGACAGGCAGGTGCCATGTATTCTAGACCATCATCTGACAAGTCGCCCATCAAAACACAGCCCTGAGGGACGCCTCGCTCGCAGGACGCTAAAAACAAAGGCCAAGCCCTGACACGCCTCTTCCTGCCTTCCGTCACTGCGAGACCATCATGAGACTCGGTGTGCGAGAGCATGAGAGTTTGTTACCAGAGCGTGAAGTTTCTCCTCCAGCTCCTGGTTGGCTCGCTGAGATGCTGTGTAGCTGTTCTGCAGTCTGGAAGCGAGATGGTGAGCTCTGACTGGGAAGCTTCTCCACATGACCTTCGCACATCATCATCAACATCACCTGCGGAACTTGTCCCTCATCTTCTCCAGGTCATCCCGGGTGCGGCCCAGCTCTGCCTCCATATAGTGGCGGTTGCTGTCAAACTCCGCCTCCATGGCCTCCATCTTCTGGGTGGACAGCGACAGGCGCCTGCGCAGGTCTTGGTTCTGCTGCTGGAGGATCCTGAGGAAGGTCAGAGATCAGACAAGCCTGCTGTGGTCACATGACGGCCAGGTGACTCACCTGATCCTGTCAGGGTCCGAGACGTCCGCCTCCTGCAGGGAGAGAGAGAGAGAGACTCAGATGGATGTGGTCTGCCAAAAGCGCGACAGCATGGTCCTGTCAGTGAAGGTGTTTAAAGGGGCCACATCTGCTGCTATCATGCGCCCCCCCCCCTCCCCTCCTCAACCCCCCACTGGACCGTCAGTAACAATAACAAACATCACAGATGCTCCCAGCTATGAAGCCCAAGGGCAGGAGGTCAGGGGTGAGAGCACCGCCATGCCTTCAGCTTTCAGGACAGTGTTCAGATGTGCCGAGCGTGGCTGGTGATGCTCCACCACACATGGAGTTACAGACCAGGGGCTCCCTCTGAGCAGCAGGGATGTCGGATTGAAAGACAAAGTGGGACACGCCCATCATGTCCAACACACCGGTGGGAACAGCAGGACACGGCCCCTTTAAGAAGGTGATGCTGAAGGTGCTGAAGGTGCCGGTCGGACCACCTACCTGGACCTTGCTTGGATTAGAAACAGAGCATTCCTGAGTGCTACAGTCACGAGCCCTGCCTAGCTGCTGACCATGGCCGGTCCCACTTGCGACGCCCGGCCGCCGCCGCTCAAGTGCTGCCACCCAGCGGTCCCAGCGCCGCCTGCGCTCCACAGGATCACAGTCCTTCAGTAGCCCAGGGCAACGTAGGCGATCTGGTTCCTCATGACCCAGCAAGACGAGGTGGGCGGGGCTTAAGACTTGACCAATAAGCTCATCCAGAAACTGAGAGAAACGAAGCTTCTCCTCTAAAATCTGCACCATCCAGTTGCAGTCACCTCTGTGGTGAGAGAGAGGGGCAGGGGATGGTGGAGCAGAGCAGCGAGGCGAGGCCCGTCCGAGTCGTTCCTCCAGTAAATCCATGGATTTGGACTTCCTGATGACCTCACTGGGTCCATCTCCATCCAGCGGCATCTGTTGCTTCAAACACCGTGCGGGCAGAGGGGCCAGTCGAAGGGTCCGCTGACACATGGGTCGACTGGAACCTTTGGTCCTGCAGCGGCGCCGGGAGCTGAAAAGTGGGGCTGCGGAGATGCAGAGCTCCAGGCTGGACACGCTGGACAACTCTGTGTCACCGTCAGACAGAGGTGCGCCGCAGGGTTTGGAGCCAGCGCTCTGCAGCGCCTGACCCGCGGGGGGCCCCTGCAGTAGGGAGGAGGGGCTCACTCGAGCCTGTGTTACCTGGCTGACGGCGAGTGGCGCTGCTGGCGGAGGCGTGGCGGCAGGCTGAGGCTGGCGTGTCTCGCGATGCTGCGGCGGAGCCTTCCGATACGGCTTCCTGGCCGGCGCCGCGCTTGTCATCCTGCCTTCCTGCAGACAGAAGACAGTCAAACCTCAGAAGCAGCCGCCCGCCAGCACGACACCACTGCAACTGAGACTGAGCCCGACCCTCACTTTCACTCAGCGCACGTGTGTGTGTGTGTGTGTGTGTGTGTGTGTATCGATCCTGTGATGCTAATTATAGTCAGTTCCACAGGAAGCTGTGGGCTGGACAAGGTCATGTGACATTTTAACTAATCAAAACTGACCGAGTTTTCAGCTGTGCGAGCCTTCGATAATGGAAGCGAGCGAGTCGATTTGGAAAGTCACGTTGAGCGCAGCAACAGGCTGTGAGCAGCAAGCAGACGGCCAGGGAGGCGGCAGGGTGGGACGTCGCCGCAACGACCACGACCTGCTGACAACACTCCAGTACGACGACATGCCACACACAGGACTCAGTGGTGCCAACTTACTGGGAAATAACAGACAGAAGTATACATGTATCTATGTATGAAGCTACAAGTATTCTCAGGAAACAGATCTGCATGCTTGGACGTACAGAAAACAGAGGGTGGAAAAACACCAGTGTCAACCACAGAAAGGTACTCGGAGAGTGCCGGGCCTGCTCTTGGCCCACTGCTGCAACTGCACCGGATACAGAGACGTTGCATACGCATCAACTTCCATTGATTGAGGCGAGAATAATTTTTCTTACTGCTGAATCATTCAGTACATTAACAGTCAAACATTTCGACGCGGGAGAGAGGCGGGAGGTCGTGATGCTGAAAACCATGCCGCGTACAGAGGCCCACATCGGGCCATATTCCACGCTGAAGCGTTTAGCTCGGAACCTTTAAGAGCCACACCTAGAACTGATCAATCTGAGCTCAATCCCACCTCCCTAAAAGTGCCGACAACATGTCACGGATCAGAAGCCTGGGGATTCACCATCCTTTGTTATTCTTCCATTCTAAGCTGGCAAGCCTTCGGTTTTCCAGCCTCCACTGGAATTGACGGAGGCCGTGAATCTTCACCGCCGGGTTCGCAGGTGTTCATGACGACTCCCCTTCCCCCAGCCTCCCCCCCGGACCATAACCTGAACCAGGATCTGAGGAACACAGTGCAAAGTTTCAAGCCCCTCCACCTTGTGAGGAGCAGCGAAACTCTGCCAGGTTGGTCCTCACAAGAAGACACGCATCAGTCACTCTCGTACTCGCGCGCGCGCGCACACACACACGTACTAGTTTGCGCGCGCACACCTCGGTCTGGTCTGGGGAAACTTCCGCGGAGCTCCGGGTGCAATGTTCAGCAGCGAGTCGAGCCCGGGATGCGGCGCTGGCGTCCGACTCTTTCACCGCCGCGTCGGTCCCGGGTCACACTAGGACCGGATAGGTCCACCACTAGAACCAGTTAAATCGATTCGTCACCGGGGAAAGTTGATCCGCTATCCCCCCTTCCGACGCCATTTTCACCCGCAGGGCATGACGGGTAATCCTCTCCGCCCGCCCCTTCCTCATTCTACGCGACCGACGGGATGACGTAACGACCCGTCTCCGCCGGTGTGAAACTTTCTACTGTGCTCGGTGTCGTTCCAGAGGCCAAGGTTCACGGCTGAACACAGACCACAGCTTGCTGAAGACACCAATGACGTTAGCTTTTCCAGGCGCGCACGTGGTTGATCCATGATGCAGGTTTCAGCTGTCGTTAGCCGCGATCTTCAGCTGTTCCACAACAGCGTCGCTGCGACAGTCGCGGCTGCGCAAACAACGGTTGTTATAGCAACCCTGAAGCGTATGGTAACCATGGTTACCGCGGTGCCATGGACATGTCTGCCCATCAGCGTCGTGAGGAGACAGAACAAATGGGGAGTAGAGCGTCTGGCTCGCTGGAACGTGACAGAACGTGAGGCCGGTGTGGGATGAAGCGAGCGCTGACCGCTTCAGCAGAGGAGAGGCGCAACGGCCGGGCAGCGCACAGCGCAGCGTTCACAGGCCTGGAGTTTTGATCTGGGCTATGCAATTGAACACCAAAATCCTGAACATCACATTGCATGACTTTGAAATCAATCGTCTGCATGTGATTGCATCAGAAAAACAAGTTTAGTCAATGTTGGCTATGACGGAGGTCAGAGGTTTTCCGTGGCCCTTGAGCTGCTCTGCACACACTGCACCACTCCTCCACTCAGATCTTGTCCCGCGCCATCCTCAGCGCTCTGCTGATGCTCCCAGGTGGGACGGCGTGGTGTGGGGTTGATGGCGCCCCAGCTCTATTCAGGTTATTGACCAGGTCTGTGAGGATCCAATACTAATCTCTTGCAATAAAATACAAAAGAACGAATCAAAAATCAACGTGGTTTTCATTTAAAACTCCGTCACTCACAGTTGAAGAGCAGCTGTGATGAGACTCTGATTCATGACAACAGGCGGCACGGCGTGGTCTTTCACTGCACGCTGCCTCATCATCGTCGCATGACTCCCCACCCCGCAGGTCACGGCTCCCCCCGTGAGCTGCTACAGTGTCAGGCCTCTTCCTCCCTGGAGACACCTCTGTTGTCATGTGCCGCTCCACACACACCTTCCTCAGAACCTGAGGAGCGTTCTCATCCATGCCGCGCTCCGTTATTCACTTGAGAGCACTTTTGGCTGCTCTTCCTGCCTCTGACTTTGGAGACATGCTGCTGCTGGAGAGAAGGAAGTGGAGGAAGGTGGAGAGGAGGCTGAAGTGAAGCTGGTCGGTGGAGCAGACGAGGAGGTAGAAAAGGAGGAGAGAAGAGACGGTGCTGCAGAAGACAAAGCGGAGGAATGGAGGGTGTCAGCTGCTGCGCTTGCGGCGGGGTCAAGGACCCCTGGATAAACAAAGCCATCGTGCGTATGTGTGGGTGGGTGTGAATCTTCAGCTGCTGCAGCAACATTTCATGCAGCAGGTTGGAATTCCGAGCGCGGCAGTTGGCTGGCCCAGCAGGAGTGAGACGCACGGCGGCAGGTCAGCTCCTGTGTCTGTTGCTCACTGTGTGGAGAGGCCCAGAGACACAGGGCTCAGGAGTCGCTCACCAAGTGCTGTGTGTAACCGTGGCAGAGCAGAAACAACCACCGTGTCTAACCTGCGCGCGCCCGCGTGTGTGTGCGCTCTTCGGTATGTGCACACAGACAGGCATGTCAGTTCCTGTCCCTGGTTCTATTCTGCAGCTCTGTCTTGGCGCAGCCTGCCAGTGGAGTGTGTGGGCAGAGAGCTGAAGCCTCCATGTTCCCAGCAACTGCCGGAGCAGTCACACGGGAAGTGCCCTGCAGGAGCGACGGTACAGACAGGAAGCAAGGCACAGTGGGCCAGAGCTGCTCCGCACGTCCCGGTGGAGAAGCCCCGACACTCAGCTGGCACCATGCTTCTTCTTCTGCTTCTCTCGCTGATGGTCCGGTCCAGTCCAGGTGAGTTGAACACACACGCTCGCGCCACACCTGCACTGTGCGTGCGTTTGTACCAGGAACCTCCTGATCCAATGGACAGCCTTTGCTTGCCAACAGGAAGCGAGTGCCGATGCAACACCACCAACGGTCGCTGTGATGAGAGCGGCGCCTGCAGGTGAGCACTCCTCAGGTGCACTCTGTCTCCGCCCACTGTAACCCCAGCTGTGGCGCAGGTGTGACCCCGGCTGGGAGGGCGAGCGCTGCCATCGCTGCCTGCCGACCCCTGGCTGTGTGCACGGCTGGTGCCAGCAGCCCTGGCAGTGCCAGTGCAGCGCCGGCTGGGGAGGGCGGTTCTGTGACAAAGGTGGGTGCCTGGTGACATCATCACGCGGGGCGCCCTCTCAGGCTTGCACTCGTGCCATCAGATCTGCAGGCGTGCTCGCAGTTACCCTGCCTCAATGGTGCCACCTGTGTGATAGAAGACACTGGCGACTACAGCTGCCTATGCCCGCCCGGTTTCCACGGCAACCACTGCCAACTGAAGACCGGGCCCTGCCGGAAGGGAAGGTAGACAGCCGCCTGCCGCGCCGCGCCGCGCCCAGTGCTGTCACTCCTTTCTTGCCTTTCTCCAGGTCACTGTGTAAAAACGGCGGCCTTTGTGAGGACGCCGACGGGTTCGCCAGCAACTGGACCTGTCGCTGTCTTGCCGGGTTCGCGGGTCGGCGCTGTGAAACTGATGTGGACGACTGTCAGATGCAGCCTTGTGCCAACGGCGCCACCTGTTTGGACGCCGTGAACCGCTTCTCCTGCGTGTGTCCCGTGGGCTTCAGCGGACGCTTTTGCACAGTCAACGTGGACGACTGCGCCAGCCGGCCCTGCCAGCACGCCGGCCGCTGCCTGGACCTCGCCGCTGGCTTCCGCTGCCTGTGCCCGCCGGGATTCAGCGGCGCCACGTGTGAGACGGCGCACAGAACAGGCCTTGAAGTGGAGGGGGGCGGAGCCAGGAGAGGTCACAACGACGACAGGAGGTTCCGCGTGACCCTCATGGAGCGCAGCGGCGCCAGGCTGACCGAGGCCCAGCTCAGCCTCCTGTTGATCCTGGCGGGGCTGACGCTCGTGGTGGTGTCTCTGACTGGCGCTCTGGTGCTGCGTGGCCAGTGCCGGGGCCACAGCCTTCCCACAGCTGCGCCTCCTGACCGCAGCTGAACTGGACCTGCGCTCGGCTTGGACCAGTCCCTGACTGACCGGCTGTGGTGTCATCACCAGGGGCCTCACACCAGGACGGGATTGTCCACGCTGTGATGGACACTTGTGAGTCAGCGGACGGCTGAGAGACAGTGGGCGGAGCTAGCGTGCTGGCAGCTGGTCACCCCAGACACCCTTCCTGAGCCTTCTCTGGACTTCCGCCCCCCAAAATACGACGTGGGCCTCCTGCAGGCAGACTGCTGGCATTACAGCGGGGGAAATGATGCCGCATCCGCAGACTCACAGCTTTGTCCCCAGACCACTGGCTGCCGCACCTCTGTGTACACGGAGTGGAAGGCAGCCGCCGCAGAGGAAGACAGGACCTCCGGGATGTTTGGCGGGATGAATGAGAAAACCCTCCATTTTTGTGTGGGACACACAGCGCCCTCTTTGTGTAAGGTTAGGGCTGAGGAAGGTGGCTCGGAGACCGTCGGCTGACCTTGCGTTTTAATCATGGATTGTTAAGCTGAAAACATACACGTGAATAAGGACGCTTGATTGACAGCTCGGAAAAGACTCTTCTTCACGCATCCTGTGTGTCTTGTAGGAGCGCTACTGTTCACGCTACTGCCGCCTGCTGTCCGACTGAGTGCACTGCAACGGCGAAATGATGGCGAAGTCTGGGACCCCACGCTGCTACTGTTGTTCCACTCTTACTGTCAAGGAAACGCTCCAGCCTGACAGTAAACGCGCTCTCTGCTCACCAATCACGAGGCTGTATTTCTTGGATCAAAGTTCGCCCACCATGTTTCCGGCTGTCTGCGACGACTGCGCTGAGAATCACAATCCGAATCGCAATAGAATTGATTGCCATGCTCGGTGGGGGTTCCGCCAACTAGCAAAGTGCTTGGAATAAAAGTGCGCTCGGCGGAAGATGGTTCGCATTTCCATGTGCCGCCAGGGGGCGCCACATTAAGTGAGTGTCGCTGACCTTCACTTCCCCACCCTGGTCACAGCTGCCCCCCATCTCCCGCTGGAGCCCGGTCGGCTCTCCTCTCCCCCCGGCTTCTGTGGGAGGGAGGGGAATCTCCACTAGCAGCATGTCCACCCACGGTCACGCTCGCTGCCTGGGACATACATATATATATATATATACATATGTACGTGCTTTATAAGAAGGGGTGGAATAATAACGGCGTTCCTCTTGAGCGGAACTAAGTCCACGAACAAAACGGTTGTTGCGACACTGTCGCGGATCCTCGCCACCTAATGTAGTGTTGTAGGAGTGAGTGTGGAGTGTCTGCCGCTGTGCGTGTATGTGTGGTGTGGCCGCTGCGTGTGGGAGGGGCTGCCGGGAGATTGACGTCTCTCTGGGGAAGAAAACGTGTAGAAGTGCCCGGTACTTGTCAAGTTCGAACTGCGACGAAATAAACCATAAGAACGCTCTACCAAAGACTCGACTCATCCATGTCCCAGCTCCAGCCGACGAAAAGGACATTAAACCCTGGAGTGCGCGCTCCAGCCTTGGAGGTGACGGAACACCTCCCCTGTGACGCCCGACCACGGTCCGGTGAGGAGGCAGGAAAGGTTTAACACTGGCGACCACGAAGGGACTGGAGGCTCGGGACACTGTGGTGAGCACGTTTGAAGTGACATACGCTGAAAGAAAGTTTTAAAAAGTCGAACCGTGTCGGTGAGGAACGGAGGTGCTAATTGCTAAGCTACACCACGAGTTTGGATGTTCGGAGGAGTTAGCAGCAACAAGTTCGCCATGAGTGAAGGACGTGACGGACGCTTCGTGGACAACGAAAAATACTTTTTGTGGAATGAAAGTGACAACCCGTTCAAACAATTTGCCAAGAATGAACAGAGGAAAGGGGGTTACGTGTTTCATCCTTTGAGTGAGGCTCGCCGGCCCAAGTGGAAAAACACGAATCCGTTTATTGATGACGTGGACAGTTATGACCCGGACTATTCACAGTTTTCCACGCCAAAGGTGAACCCATTCTCTGGTGGTCGCACCGGCAATTATGTTCAGAGTACTCCCATGGAATTTGGTCTTCCATACACCCACCAAAGTCCTTCTGGTCACCCACAGAGTACAGAGGTGTGTGATCAGTTGACTGATCCAATGAATCACTTGAGAGTTGGAGGCCGAACCGCTGCCATGCAAAGTGGACGTGGTGTGTCAGGTCAGCGTCACCTGCGCCAGGAGTCGCCTTCTGATAGTGAAGACGATACCGGCACAGAAGAGAGAGTCCCCACGCTTCGGCCCGGGCAGTATGATGGCACTACACCATGGAGAGAATTCTTATACAAGTTTGAGAGCTGCGCCCACGCCAACAACTGGTCTGAGAAGACAATGACCGTGCAGTTAAAGTTTTGTTTAGTTGGGCCTGCTGGTGCCATCGTCCATCGTAATCCACGCTCTGCTAGGTGGGATTATGGCCGCCTGGTGGAGGAGATGGAAACTGCCTACGGACCGTCATCAGAGCATGCTGCGGCGGTGGCAATCGAACTCCGTCAGAGGGTGCGGAAGACTGGTGAGTCGCTTCACTTGTTGAGGGACGACATATATGGGAAAGTCTCGGTGGCCTACAGTGACAGAAGTGAAGTAGAGCAGGACACTATCGGTGTGGAGGTCTTTACATCTGCTGTGGGAGATGCAGAGATTGTCCAGAAATTATTAGAACAGCGCCCACGTACTCTGGCTCAAGCATATGATATTGCAAGGCGCCATGAGACCACCAAGCGCGCTGCATTGTATGTGGCCAGTTTTGCTCATTCTGGGTCCCGTAGTTTCAGTGAACGACGGCAAAGAGCAGCTGTTGTCAAGGAAGGAGTAGAAGTCGAAGGTACAGAACATGTTTCAACGCCGACCCTGCCCAGCAGAGCATCTGTGCCCCCTAGCCCTCCAGCCATTCCACGTTGCCCCCCACGTAAGATGTCTGCCCGCCACGACATGAAGTGGGAGGACATTCGCTGCCACAACTGCTCAGGGTTGGGACATATGAGGCGTGAGTGTCCATCACCAAGACAGCCAACCAGAGCTCCGGCATACAAACAGAGTCCAACGCAGCCTAAACCTGCCACCCTCCATCACAACCCGAGTCAAGAAATGAGTGTCAGCATGCTGGTCGGTGACCTGGAGGTGTACGCTGTCTTGGACACTGGGGCGGCTAGAAGTGTTTTCCCTCTTCGACTGTACAACGCTCTCCAGCCAGATGTTCGCCCACCACTGCAGCCACCGACGGTCACAACCCTAGTAGGTGTGGGACCTGGTACTGTTCCTGTGCACGGAGAAGCCGACCTCACAGTGCAGTTCCACAACAGACAAGTCAGTGTGCCCTTTCTGATCGCAGACATCGTGGGTGATGATGCCCTTCTTGGCCAGCCATTCCTGATTCAAGCACAAGCACGTTTGGATTATGGGAAACAGCACATTATCTTGTTTGGAGAAGAAGTGTCGTTTTACCGTCCCGACACAAAGAAAAAGACTAGTGCTGTGAAAGTGTGCCGAACTGTTGTCTTGCTGCCCGGTCATGAGTATTTGGTGAGGGGAATGACCCATGCGGGAAGCTGTATTGAAGGCCAAGTGGTTCTGAGTCCCACCAAAGGATTTGTGGAGAAACACAGATTGCTTGTTGCCAGAGTGTTGGTGGAACCAGCCAAGCTTCAACCTGTGCCACTACGCATTTTCAATCCGGGCAACAGGGCTGTGACTATCAAGAAGGGGGCCATTGCTGGATTCCTCCAGCCGGCTACACCACTGCAGTCCACGAGCAACATAATGGTCTCCAGTGCAACTGACCAGTCGTCTACACTGCCACCACATCTGCGAGAACTCTATACAAAAAGCTCAGCAGAGTTAAGTAACCGAGAGCGAGTTCAACTGGCGCAACTGTTATGCACCTACAGCAGTGTATTTTCCACTGGCCCGGATGATATTGGTCGCACAAATCTGGTCCAACACGACATCATCACTCGTCCAGGTGCCCCAGTCAAGCAACCACCACGAAGAATGGCATGGGAGAAACAGCGTGATGCTGATGAGCAGATACAGCAGAACCTGGAGCTCGGACTCGCTAAGCGTAGCCACAGCAGCTGGGCATCGCCTATTGTGATGGTACGAAAAAAAGATGGAACTTATCGTCTCTGCATTGACTACAGATCTCTGAATGACTGCACCATCAAAGATGCATATCCCCTGCCCCGAATACAAGACACACTGGACACTCTTTCGACGGCAAAGTGGTTCAGCACACTAGACTTGGCTTCCGGCTACTGGCAGGTGGAACTTACACCTCGAGCTCGTAAAGCTTCAGCCTTCTGTACCAGAAACGGCCTATTTGAATGGAATGTCATGCCATTTGGACTGTGTAACGCTCCGGCAACCTTCCAGCGATTAATGGACCGTGTTCTGGCTGGTCTGCAGTGGGAGACCTGCTTGGTCTATCTGGATGATATAATAGTGCTGGGGAAGGATGTGCCTGAGATGTTACAACGGCTAAGCCAAGTGTTCAACCGACTACACCGAGCTCAACTAAAGCTGAAGCCGGCTAAATGTTGCCTCTTCCGCCGGCAAGTGAACTACCTTGGTCACATAGTGTCAGAGAAGGGCGTGTCCACCGACCCTCAAAAAGTCCAGAAGGTTCAAGACTGGCCACCACCAACTTCACTGCAAGAGGTTCGTCAGTTTGTCGGCCTGGCGTCCTATTACCGCCGCTTTGTTAAAGACTTTGCATCAATAGCTGAGCCCCTCCATAATCTAACCAAGAAAAATGCCCGGTTCGAGTGGACGGACAAGTGTCAGGTGGCTTTCAATGAACTGAAGCAACTGCTGTCAACCGCACCCATCTTGGGGTACCCCCTCGACCAAGGTGAGATGATCTTGGACACAGATGCCAGTGACACCGGCATTGGTGCAGTCTTGTCCCAGGTTCAGGAGGGAAGTGAACGTGTGTTAGCCTACGGAAGCCGCAAGCTGTCCAAGACGGAACAAAACTACTGTACGACCCGTCGAGAGTTGTTGGCTGTGGTCGAATTTACATCTCATTTTCGACAGTATTTATTAGGCCGCCAGTTCACCGTGAGAACAGACCACAGCAGTCTCCGGTGGCTGACCAAGATGAAAGAGCCCGAAGGACAGCTAGCCAGGTGGCTGGAGAGACTCGGCGAGTACAACTTCAACATCATCCATCGCCCGGGGTTGCTCCACACCAACGCGGACAGCCTGTCCCGGAGACCTTGTCGCCAGTCTTGTCCGTGTAAGTTGCCGCCTCCTTCAGTTCCATCAAAATGTGTCACCCATCAGGCTATCCAGTGTGAGATGAGGTCAGACATGCCCGTCAGTGGACCGGAATCGCTCCAGGTGAATATAGTGGGGGTGATCAACGCTGACGACTCGGTCCATTCGTTTCAAGGCTGGTCCATGACGGATCTCCAACGAGCCCAGGAGGCAGACATTGACATCTCACCCGTCAAGATATGGCTCGAGTCCGGCAGTGAGCGCCCCCCTTGGCTCACCGTGTCACCCTACAGCCCCGCGACTAAGGCCTACTGGAGTCAATGGGCAAGACTTTTCATCCGTGATGGAGTCTTGATGAGGAAATACTACTGCCTGGACGACACGCAGTTTTATCCCCAAGTGTTGCTGCCCAAATCCTTCCGAGCAGATATCCTAAAACAGATGCATGAAGGACTCATTGGAGGACATTTTGGCGTTGAACGAACTGTCACCCGAATACAGACTCGGTACTACTGGTACAAAATGAGAGAAGATGTCTCTTTGTGGTGTAGTACCTGCACCAGCTGCGCATCCAAAGCGAGACCCCGCAAGACACCACAAGCCCCCATGGGAACGGTAAGGGTTGGTGCCCCCATGGAGCGCGTCGCTCTAGACATTATGGGACCACTAAATGAGACTGAGCGGGGAAATCGGTATATACTTGTCATACAAGACTATTTTACTAAGTGGGTTGAAGCATTCCCCCTCCATGATGACAAAGCTGTGACTGTGGCAGAAGTTTTGGCCTCTCAGTGGGTGTCTCGTTACGGTGCTCCACATACCCTGCACAGTGACCAGGGCCGCAATTTTGAATCTGAGGTGTTTCAGAAGATGTGCTCAACGTTCGGCATCGAGAAAACTCACACCACGCCCTTCCGTCCACAGTCTGATGGGCAAGTGGAAAGATTCAACGCCACTCTACAGAAGATCCTGGCCACTACAGCTGAGCGCTGTCACTGGGACTGGGACGTGATGATCCCCTTTGCTGTCATGGCCTACCGAGCAACCAAGCACAGTGCAACTGGTTTAACTCCAAACATGATGATGTTCGGCAGGGAATTGACTGAACCAGTTGATCTGGTTGCTGGATTACCCCCAGACACTGACGCCACACCTTCACCCCCTGAGTATGTCCAGAGTCTCCGAGAACGGTTGGAGCTGGCACACCAGATCGTCAGAGTCGCCCTTGGTGAAGCAGTGCAACGAGCAAAAAGACAATATGACAAGTCTTGCTGTCGGACCCACTATCAGATTGGTGATGCTGTTTGGTATCTCATCAAAGGCACCCGAAATGTCAAGAACAGAGTTCGGAAGTTCCTGCCGTCGTATGAAGGGCCTTATTTCATCCTGGGACAGCTGGACGACCTGGTGTACAGGATCCAGAAGAACCCCAGGACCAAAGTCAAGGTGGTCCATCATGATCAGCTGAAGCTGTACCGTTGCCGGGACGCTCTGGACAACACCTGGGCCCTGGAGCTGGCGTCTTCATGGACACCGATGGAGGTGTCGCCACCACCTGTGCAGAGTGATCAAGCGGACCTGGACCTGGGCTTGTCTCAGCTGTTTTCCAACAGTGCAGCTGGGACAGCTTTCAGTTCCACTTCCTCAGATCCTGACATTGATACTGTTGTGTTTGACTCTCCTCAGTCCGGTCTTCCAGACAGCAGTGGTGCTGCAGTTCAACATCATCCGGACCCGAGCGCTGAAAGACCTCGTCGCCGGCGACGACCACCAATCATGTATGGGGAATGGGTCCATTAAGCGAGGTTAACTGTTTGAGATGAATAGTTAAGTTTAGAATTTATAATGTTCTCATGTTCAAATATGTTCTGAAAAAAAAAAGAGAGTATTGGTCTAGTCTGCATGTTGAGGGCTCGTACATATGTCTAGTGACAATAGTGAAAGTGTGTAAAGCGGTTGGCCTGGTATTCACGCACAATTGAGTTAAAAGTCACCTGCTGACTGTTATGGACAGGATGGTGCCATTCTACTTTTTATACACTATTTCTCCACAGGTGCTAATTTTAAAGGTGAGGCTAAAATACTTTATTTTTGTATATTGCAAGTAATAAGGGTTGCCCACCTGTTTTATTTTGTATGGAGTTGCTGGAGTGCATTGTTTAGAATGCTATCCAGAGTGGGGGTAGTGTTGTAGGAGTGAGTGTGGAGTGTCTGCCGCTGTGCGTGTATGTGTGGTGTGGCCGCTGCGTGTGGGAGGGGCTGCCGGGAGATTGACGTCTCTCTGGGGAAGAAAACGTGTAGAAGTGCCCGGTACTTGTCAAGTTCGAACTGCGACGAAATAAACCATAAGAACGCTCTACCAAAGACTCGACTCATCCATGTCCCAGCTCCAGCCGACGAAAAGGACATTAAACCCTGGAGTGCGCGCTCCAGCCTTGGAGGTGACGGAACACCTCCCCTGTGACGCCCGACCACGGTCCGGTGAGGAGGCAGGAAAGGTTTAACAGTAGAAACACAACGGCGGTGACGTATCCGGAAGTACTCCGTCAGCAGCTGCGTCGAAGAGTCGCGGGCTTCAAGAGCCAGAAGGAGACGCGCGTTTGAAAAGCGAGCACGAAGCAGTGGGGCGTCTAAAAGGCGGAGCGGGTGAGTTGTCACGATGTTTGGTCCCTGCATTGGACTCGGGTCAATCCAGTGGCGAATGTAGCGCACGGGGAAGGAGCCGCGGTCGACGCGTCCAGCCACATTCGGTCCTGACCGGAGAGTTTACGCTCGACACCATCCGTCTCTCTCTCTTTCCGTTTCTGTCCTTCGTGGAGCGAAATGGTTCTTGGCGACAGGAAGTGACGTCACGACACCCTCTACCTCTCCTGTCGGCCCACAGGCTGCATCACCGCTGGATGAAGGTGTCGAGCACAGCAATGGGTCCAGAAAGAGTCTTTCCAAACTCGGAGAACGACTGTCCAGGCGAGGGACTGTCGCTTCCAGGAGCCATGTCCTGGAATGGAGTGGAGGATGGGGAAGAGATGGACGGGGGGGAGGAGGAGGAGGAGGAGGAGGAGTTTACCAACAGTGGTTATTACTACCAGCCGTTGAACCAGGAGCCTGAGGGGACCATCGTGCCGGCGGAGAATGAGCAGCAGCAGCAGCAGGAGCCCGAGTCGTCCCATGATGAGCAGGTGCTGCAGGTCCAGCACAGGATTCAGGTGAGTCGGCCCGGCAGCTGGGCCCGTCACTCGCCGTCTTAACGGCCTGATGACCTGCAGGCCATGGGACTGCACCTGCCTGAAGCGCCGCCGCCCGACATCGATGAGGAAGACCCGGAAGGAGCCGCGCTGCAGAGGAGCCGTGCGTCCATCCCCATGGACCAAGGTCAGTGGAGTGTGGCCAGGAGTCTGTGAACAGCGACCTGCATGGCCTCTGTCGTCCAACAGACCACGTGGAGCTGGTGAAGCGGACCATGGCTGCGGTGGCGCTCCCATCCCTGGGCGTGCCGACCTGGGCCCAGGAGATTTCAGATGACCAGTGGAAGGATGTGGTCCAGCATGCACTGCAGAGCCGCCAGGCAGCTGCCGCCACCGCCGCCTCGCGGCTGCATCGCCGCGGCAACACCCATGCTCCCCGAGGGGGCGCTCAAGTCTGAAGAGTCACTACTGGTCTGGAACATTCCAGTTTGTTTTCTTACTTCTACCTGATGTTCCCCTTCTGCGCTTGGTAACAGTGATGCCTGGCTGGTGCTGAACACTGACCTGTCGGAGCGGCTCGCATGTGGCCGGAGACTTGGACAGTGAAGAGAAGCATTCCAAACGTCACGTGTGTCCCAGGGGACTGCTTGCTTGTTTACTGCATCATAATACAGTGTGGACTTTTGGATGAAACTTTTATTTAGTCTGTACAAAAGTGAGTGTCAGTGTGGTGTCATTTCTGTAAACTGGTCATTAAAAGGTTCCAGGGGTCGTCTGGGTCACCATATTGTTGAGCGTTGGAAAGATGGGATCACAGGTAACAGGACCAGGACTTCAGGGAGAGCTGGCCTGTGGACCAGACACCCGGACTCCTCCTCCACTTCCTGATCCACACAGCAATGATACGAGGAGCTGCAGCTGACGGACGTCACGTGGTATAGACCTCAATACCTAACAAGACAGAACCTGTAACCACAGCACGGACACCGCATCCCACCATGTTTCACTCAGTTCACTCCGTTGCGTTCCAATTTGCACAGTGGATGGCTGACATGAGCCCAGGTGCATTCTGGGTATCACTCGCCTCATGGCCAACTGTGCACCGTCAGTACTTTGTCCCTGATGAGGCAACCAAGCCAGCAGACACTTTTGTTGACAACATTTGGACTCACTACCGTTTGATGGCTCCGTCAGGGAGCCAGACTCCAGAGGCTGAAAGGGCCCGGTGGCAGCACACGTCCCCTCTGAACGTCTCAGTTGGACAGACTGACCAGCTGGTTGGGAATTTCAAAGGCCTGCTCATGTGCCCCGCCCACAGCAGCCATCCATTCCTTCACTGCAAGGGCCACTGTTGGCAGAGGGCGAGGCCAGATTTAGGGGGCAGGTTGGTATGTAAACAAGGAGGTGTGGGTGCAGTTTGTTGTTCGTGGTGGCTTTATTGTTCAAGGACGTGAAGGTGCGGTGCCCAGTGGGTACCTCCGCTGTGTTTGGTGTTATGGAAACAGCAAGAACAAAGACAAGCATCAGAGACTCATGCTGATGCGCTCAGGAACCAAAGGTCGTGAACGATTCACGGACCGCGCCCCACTTCTGCTTCAAGCTGCTGGGCCGTTGGCCTGGGTCAGTTCACACTGCGGGTTCTGCCTCCAGACCAAGCTCTTTCAGCTCCGAGGTGCCAGATGCGAGCACAAGACAGTTGGGTTTGGACGCGGACCTGATCCCTACGTCTGGGAAAACTCTCCACAGGGGGTGAGCTTCTGGCCTCAGGCCACTCGCCGCTAGACGCTGGAAACTAGGTGTCCAGCGCCACTCCACACCGACATGATAGATGGCGGGCAGTCAAGGTTCTGGGGGGTTTGATAGCTCGGGTGTTTTCTCAACAGCTGATGTTACTGACAGACAGAGTTGCTTCAGTGCATCACGCTGCGCTCTCCACTCACTGTTCTCACTGCTGTGATCTGCAGCTGTCACTGCATGAGGAGCACAGTGAGGAGGAAAGAGTTACCACCAGACCATTCATGGATCACTTCTGACGTCTGGACCTGGACGTCACTGCCTCAAACCTTCTCCATCCTCAGTCACCTCTCTCCCTGTGCTCAAGGTGTCGTGAGAGCAGCGTGGACCCATCCAGACGCGCCGCATTACGCAGCTTGTTTCTGCTGTCGTTTCCTCGTAAAACCAACATGACCAGACTCTTTCATGGTTAGTTTTGGCTGTGAAAGGCCACATTCTGTTCCAGCCGTGGCTCAGCTCCGTCATCGGTTCAGTTCTGAGGTGACCAGGACTCATCATGTGAAGAAGGGACAGAGAAATAAGGAGGTCAAGGCCATGGTGGTAAACAGGTTGTGGCGTGGCTGATGGCGACTTCCTTGACACCTGCTTCATCGTGGCTCACAAAGCAGCTATTGTGCGCAGAGCGCCACCAGCTGAGGAGGAAAAAGGGACATGGCCTGAGGCTGCACAGCAGGGGGCGCAGTGGCCACCCGAGACAGAACCTGCAGTGTGAGAGCGCCCTCAGTCCCAACCTGTGGTCAAGGTTTCACTCAGCAGGTGAGAGCCACTTCCACCAGCAGACTCGCTCCTCACTGGAGTGTGACCATTCTCCATGCCCCTGTTGGACAGATCTGTGGTCTGGGAGAGGGGTGGGGCTATACATGGCCGTTCTTCGTGGACAAGAAGACATCAGAGTCCTGGTCCAGTCAGTTGTGGTCAGCGGTGGTGGGTTTGATATTGATCGGGGGCCAAGTGGCAGCCGCCAATGATTGTCACAGCATCAGCTGGATCCTGCTCTAAATGATCCAGGTGTGGACCATGGGCTGCCTCTCCGGGTGGGTGGAGCAGAGGGGGGCAGGCTCCCCACGTCAGAGCGCCTCCTGGTTGGCTGTCAGATACTCCTCCGCTCTCTTGTGGGCCTCCAGAGCCTTAATGGTGTAAACATCCTGAGGAAGCTCAGACTTTCTCCTCATCAGAACCTTGTCCTTCTTGAGATCCTTCTGTCCCTGGAGAGAGACGCGGGGTCAGATGTGAGATGGTGGATGAGAGTGGCGTGTGTGGCTCTCACCTGTGAAGCCTCAGTCTCCACAGTCTTCTTCAACAGTTGAATGTCTTCTGCAGTCGGGGTCTCAGTCTCCATGGAGTAAAGGGCCACCGAGCCGTCACTGTAGACCATCAGCTGTGCGTGCACACACAAGCTGACACACACGCACACAGAAGAGACACAGAAGAGACACAGACGTACCTCATCGACGTGGTGCAGCCCTGGGCGGAGCTTATTCATCTGGGAGGACAAGAGAAAGTGGTGGTCATCCAGGCAAAGAAGAACGAGGAGGAGCGGTGAGGTCAGACGGCAGGAGCAAGTACCTGCGGGTTCAAACGAGCGAGGCCTTCGATCTTGTTCCAGATCTCTTCTCTTTCCTTCACTTTGTATTTCTCTCTGTGAGCACAGACGCAGGAGCACGTTGGCAAGTGTGAGCCTGTGAATGTCATGCCTCTTACTTTTGCTTCTCAGCCTTGTACTGCTGCGTGCAGTCGTCAAACAACTTCTGGTTCATCTCCATGAAAAGCTTCAGCGCGTTGTAGATCAGGCCGTGGATCGTCCTGCGCGCACGCGCACACAGACAGAGAGAGAGAGAGAGAGAGAGAGAGAGAGAGAGGCGGGGATGACACGCTGCTGGGGGCAGCCCAGTCCACGAGTGTCTCACTTGTTCCAATGTGTCTTGGAGTTCTTGTAAAGTGCTGGGAACATGATGGGCAGGATCCTGGCGGCGTTGTCACTGATCAGGCTCATGATGTACTCGTTGTTCCAGTAGTAGAGCGCCCGCTCGGCCACCTGCCCACAGCCAGAGCAGCATCAGAAGCATTAGAAGACTGAAGTTCTTCAGCTCAACTGGCTTCATCCCAGCACGGTGTGGCTCTCACGGGTTCTGTTACCTGGAAGTGTGGACTGGACACACACTTTGCCAGCTGTCTGAAGAGTGGCTCCTGGACTTTGACAAATTCTGACGGCTCGATCACATCCAGGATCTCCTCCAGCTCATTCAAAAACATCACCTCTTTGGGACTGTGCGTCTTGGGCCAGAACTTTAACAGACCCATGATCACCTGCAGAATGCACAGACGTCAGGAGCAGGAGCAGGAGGAGGGAGGTGATGAGTGGGACTCACAGGTTCTGTCAGACTGCTGTCCTTCTCCAGGAACTGCACCACACAGTAGGCCAGCTGCAACAGACGGCAGGATGGGACAAAAGGAGGTCTTAACATCTGAAGTCGTGAAGACAGAGAAGTTGAGGACCACGAGAAGGCAAAGGTCATCTTTGGACCTGAACAAGTCACCAGCAAGGCTGAGGAACCATGACCATGTATCTCCACGGAGTTGGTTCTGTTGAACTACAACGCCAGGTAAATGTCATTCCAAGGTCAAATTCAGTCAAAATCTCTCCTGTCCACTCGTCCGTTAGGTGCAGGTAAACAAGCTTTTGAGCTTCAGTATCAGAGAACAGATGCTCAACCGCTGCATGGCAGCTGGAGTCCTTTGTTTCTTTGAAGCTGCCCTTCTTGCTCCAAAACCGTGGACAAGGGGAATGAAATCCGGGCTGATAAAGCCGCCACTTCCTCTGTCTACACAGGTGGAGCATCCCGCTGCTCTGCACCACGGGGTCATCTAGGGTCGTATGCAGACACGTGTGGGGTTGTGTGTATACACAGGATGACATCACAGTCTTTTTGACCTTATGTCTCGGTTGACTTGATGGGAATCTCATCTGCACACACTGAACTCAACTCTCAATGTTGCCCCACTCTGCTGAGGACACACTCATGTCCTGTTAGAGGCTGCTGTTTCAAACAGGTCACGGTCAGGGTCGGGGTCAGGGTCAGGGTCACATCAGGTCAGGTCAGGGTGTGTGCAACACAACACAGAGGAAACTATCCTCGAGCAGCGGCTCACTGTTGGAGCCACCGTCCACCACTGCCTGCCTTGACATTGGTGCAGCGTGGAGTAGCATATGGTTGGACCTCACAAGGGTACACAACACAAGCTTAGCTGTGGGTGGTACACTCACAGCCAACAACAGATTCACTGACTCACTCACCTGCGGGTGGTACACGCTCAGACTCTTGACTTTGTGGAGAGGCAGTAAAACCCGGATGAGAAACATCTTGTGTTCTTCTTTCAGAGGCAGAGCAAAACCATTGATGATACTGCAGAGAGGAGCCAGACCAGGCTCTGTGAGTCATCAACAGCTCGACACAAGAGCAACATCTCACAGTGATAGGCAGACATGCAGGCCCACACCAGCACCATCTCCATCCACTGAGCTGACTCCATCCCATCCGGCGTTTCCACCATGACCAGAGGAAGCAACACCAAATGACATGCCGTCGACTTCAAAGGTGGCAGGTGTGTTCTCCAGGTGTTCGCTGACGCTACTAGCCACCAATAAGTAGTTGGAGACGTCTTGAGTTACGAGGTGAGGAAAATATGGACGGCCCAGATTTGGACGACGATGATAATTACCATCAACACACATTTGCCATCATCTCCAATTCAATTTTCATTGAGAAATTCTTGACACAGAGCCGATATATATACATGTGATGCAGAAAATGGGTTACCTCCCCAAGATCTCCAAAAGCTCCGCAATTCCATTGTGATGCTCAGTCTCATAAATGAATCTACAAGACAAAAAACCCAAGGCTTCAGACTCTGACCGTCGTGTTTGAAGGGCTTTGGTCTCGCACCTGTAGAATATGTTGTTGATCTGGCGGCGGATATAAGCTCGTAGACCCAGAAACTTCCCATAGATGCGATGGAGGATCGTCTTGAGGAAGTCCCTTTCTCTTGGGTCTTCGCTGTCAAACAGTTCCAGAAGCTGAAGAAAGAAAGAAAGAAAGACAGACAGAGAGAGAGAGAGAGAGAGAGAGAGACGCACACACATACACACAAAGACAGACAGAGACAGACAGAGACACACAGTCATGAGTGTCCATCACTGTGCTCAACGCACTCGGCCTCACACTTACTGAAAGCACAAACTTCTGGTCAATATACTTCTTGGCCACGTTGGGCTGAAAGTCAGGAGACTCAAGAAAGCGCAGGAAGAACTCGTAGACCAGCTGAGGAAGAGTGTCAAACACAAACCTCGTCACAATATACGAGACTCAAAAGAAAAGGGACAATGAATGAATATTCTGCAGCTGGACGGGTTATGATCAGGAGCATGCTGAGGAGCAGGTCCTCACTGGTGCAGGGTACCTGCAGGTGTGGCCATGCTGCCTCCAGAGTGGGCTCGTCTTCTTCTGGGTCAAATTCTGCGCCCGTCGGGTTGGAGGAAGGAGGCAGAGTCCGAAACAAGTTGACTGAAAACTGAGAAACAAGAGTCAGTCAACGGAGCGGTGACAGCACATGAGAGCTGTGGCACGCAGACAGGGAGGGAGAACCTTGTGCCTGGGCGTCCTGTACCAGTCGCGGGCATACTGTGCGTGTGAGCATGTAAGCCAGAGAGGGCTGACCAAGACATGTTTACAGAGTGCATCTCACTGTCGCACCACCATTTCTATTGCTCACTTTCTGCATCTGCTCTGTCCACGCTTCCATCTCCTGAGGAGCAGTAGAAGTGACCACGATGGCCATAAGCACAATCTTCACTCAGCCGTTACACAGCCAACCCAACCATCCTGCAGTGGAGATCCACTGGCCGGCTCTCTTGGATCGGGCTTGGTTGGTGTAGACGTCAGAGCCTAGCTGCGTGACTCTGGACAGCAGGCATTGCGCCCCCATTGGTGGTGATGGGAACTGCACAGGCTGGGTGGCTGTCACGTGTCAACGTTTTGCATTGTTAAAGGAGGCGTTTTACATGTCAAACTGTGCATCTGCCACACAAAATGTGTAGTAATTAGTTGATTTAGACCAGTAACTCCATTCAAAAGTGAATCTTGTGCATTATATTCATTGATTAGACACAGCAGAGACCAAATGCTGATTCATGACACTAATGAAAATTTGGAAAATTGACACATCACCTAAGGCCGACACAAAAAAAGCTTTGTTGAAATTCTGGCCAGATGAAAGTAGTGCAAGTATGGACAGCAGCCCACGCTTCGCACCTCCACCAAGTTGCTCAGCAGCAGGCCGACCAAGAGACCTCTCACAATCCTCCCCAGCGTGCGGTAGGGACGGGCGATATGGACAAAAAAATGTTCAATAATCGCAATAAATGTTATCACCTCGGCGATCATGATCAGGATAAATCCAAGTTCCTTCTCCTCCATGTGTTAGACACTACAGTCTCTCTGTTTGATGATGACACTCAGGAGTGGAGTTTGTCTCCAACACCATTGTTTGTTGACGTCTCAATAGAAGAGTGAACTCAGTGCAGAGATGAGCAACTCAATGTTTCAGGTCTCTGGTAGAAGCCGCTGGTGTCTGACAGGCTGCTCTGCCAGCTTTATTTAGGGGTTAAACTGAGCCGTCTGTCTGTCTGTCTGTCTGCTGTGTCTCATGTCTCTGAACAGTTGACTTGAACTATGGATCAGTCTGGACACAGTTCCTAGATGCTGCTGGACAAACATGAGAAACCATCAGGTGAAGAAACGATCATGGAGTCAGAGTCTATTCTCCAGATCATGATCCAAACTGTCAGTCCTTTGTCTTGTGTAGTGAAAAACCTTGTCACAATTCTCTCTCCTAAAATGCTTGTTTTCATGGCCTTATTGAAGATGTCACTCAGACTTTGAGGCTTTAGAACTTGTTGACGGTCCCTAACTGATGGCGGCTCCTAGCATTAGCGCTGCCTGTGAGAGTGTGTCCTCCATCAGTGAAGCCTCATGGGGACGCGGAAGAGGACGCCACCGCCGCCAATACCCAAGTGTTGTCACCTTGGCAGCGGGAGAGCTGCATGTGTTGATGTGAACCAAGGCAGAGGAGCGCCTCAGAGAACCTGTGAGGACCACTCCATCTCATCAAAGAAACAGGGATTCAGAGTCGACCAGTGTCATGATCAGGTTCCCAAAGTCCACCACACTCTCCACAACTGTCACACGCCACGGAGCTGGAGAGGCACCGTCTCCTCATGTTCACGTGTGCAGGTCTAATGTTTTTTTTTATTGACTTTGATATGCAGAATTGTCACCATGGAGACTGTGCTTGGCGGGGTATCGTGTACCATAATCTATCGCCTGTCCCGACTCTCCAATCAGGATCAAGTCCGCGGGCAAAACCCGACTCGCTTGTGTTCATGTCGGACGTTTGAGCCAAACATACTTGGTCTCACATCTTTTACTCACATTAAAGCCCTCAAAATGCGTTGTTTTCGCCCGCGTGCCCAAAGTTCCGATCAAACTGACAGTCTCAGCAGCTGCTTCTGGATTCCGGACCTCCAGGAGATCCACTTGTTGACGGAGCTGTGGACACCTGGGCGAAAACAGCGCATTTTGATGGATTTAAGGGTCAATAAAAAGCCTCTGATTTCATCACCTCTGATATCAGCCTGTAAACAAGACAAGACAAGCAGCTGCATACAGAGCACTGCTCCATTTGCAGGTGCGATATCAACCCCACCCCAGAGGCGTGCGTGCGTGCGTGCGTGCGTGCGTGGAAGCGTGTGCAAGGTTGGATCCTATTCGGGACAAAGTCATCAGACAAAGGTCCAGCTCCTGACGGAACCTGTGAACGTTTGCATGTCCTACCATAATCACAGCCTCTGGGTAGATGGACTCGGTCACCACGTCATTGTTGTGCGTTATGTACTCCACCATCTCATTAAGTCCGGCTCGCTTCACCTCCTTGTACTTGAGGTCACTGAGTGGGTCACTCACAAAGTCGAAGAGGACACAGCACTGACGCAGCTTCTGCACGAACAGCTCCTCGCGCTCCACAGCGGGCGCATCTGAGCAGACAGAGGACAGCCAGAGGTGAGGAGGCAGCGAGGCCAAGACAGCGGGGCCAGCAACCTTTCAGAGCTGGGAGCTTCTGCAGCTCTCTGTTGCGGGTCAGACTGAAGCGGGACGAGCTCTGGCGCCGTTCCTTCTTCACCAGCTGGGGCCCTCCGGAATACTTGATCTTGTTGAGCTGCGTCGGCGGGGGCGTGCTGTTACTGGCTCGCTTGCTGCCGCTCTGCTGCTGCGACTGATGCAGACACACAGCCGTGTCGTGATATCATGAAAGGAAAACAGAGGAAGTTAAGGCCTTGATCATGAAACCATGCCGCATGTCACTGCACTTGACATTTGCAATGGGCCACATTTATTCAATATCCGACAACTAACATAGAACTCGTGAGTTTGTCTTTCACAATGGCTAAACACAGGCAGAGACTGCTGCGTTCTGCGTGCGACATCTTCCGATTTGCCACCTTGACTGTTCCAATCACAGACGGGCTCGCCACGTCCGAAGCCATGCGGTGGGTCACAGCGTCACTTGACTCTGCTCCACAGGAGGCGACGTGAAGGAGCCAAATCCTCCTCCAACCCAACACGCCTCTGTCGCTACTAACGCCCAGAGTTTAGGGGTCGGCCTATGGGAACTAGCGAAAAGACCCTGCTCTGGAAGCAAGAACCATTGGAACCATTTCATCAGGTGTCTCACGCTCAAATGCAAGGCGCTATTTATATTCGTACACGAAGAACAATGCTGTTCGAGTAAAGATGACAAAACAAAGCAGGCATTTCTCTGAAGATCCCACACAGCTCGCTGCAGACCACCTGCAGACACCACGGTGGTCATCCGGCAAAACTTCTCCGTCAAGGAAAATAAAAAAATAAAAAAAAATCGCAGTTGGCAACATGTGCACCCACAGAGTCAGGCCCCACGGCGAAGCAAGACTCCACCAAACTTGAGCGCCACCACAAGGCTAACGAGTGAAAGCTAATGGGAACGAACCGCAGGCGAAACCAAAGCTAACGGAGCTTACTGCTTTGGACAAGCAGCCGAGTTCGGTTAGCTTCCAGCAGCTAAGATACTGGACATGTAGTGGATGATCGGAGGAGTGGTCTCTCAGGTTCTAAGGCAACATTCCGCTACTTAACAAGTCACTTTTGTCATTTGTTTTGCTTTAAAAGTTTCAATGATTTCTATACAATTCCGCGGTAGGTTTGCATCATTGATCATTTAAAAAAAGGTCACTTTAGTATGTAATGTAGTTGTTGAAAAACAAGAAACAACAAATGTCACAAATCGCTGCACTCCAACAGTGAGAAAGTGGCTATTATCCAATCTATTGACCTTGATCACACAGGTCAGGCTCGTCCTCTGCAGAGAGCCACCACAGCTCAGGAGGCTCAGGAGAAGGATGGGACACTTCCGTGGGCTTTGTTACAGGCTAGGACCCTGCACGGCCTGGGGAGGATGGCGGTTACATCAACTGCTACACCGCCTCTCAAGCAAGTCGAGCGGGAGGAAACAGCCGGATGGTGATTCTGACAGCGCTGATTTTCTTTGCACGTATTGGATTATTGCTCATCGGATACGAAAAAGTCATAAGATGCTAGATGAAGTGAAAAGGGGATCTTATTTGGTATTACGGGTACCATCTGGAAGGTGGTTAGAAGAGTGATCACAGGCTGCATGTCCTGGTACATGTCATAACCAGCAAATTGAAGTCAAATTTCAGGCTCCTAGGATTAAATAATACAAATAAATGACAGATTTCTGTGGATAAATTAATTTAAAAGTAGGTCACAAAACACTGTGATTTTCCACTGTGAAAGAGAGTGCGTTTCTCAGTCAACATTTCATAGAAAGATCTGCCTATATAATATATGATTATATGTGATTTTAGCAGTTGCTCACCAGTAAACTTTGGCTTTACCAATATCCACACTCTGTACACCCAATTGTTTTGTGCCATGATTTTCGCACTTGTCATTAGGATTACTGCAATATGTTATTTCAGGCCACTTTGACATCCATGTCTGCTGTTCCTCTTTATCTTAGCCAGTGAGCTCACCCAACAACCTGACACACAACACACTGGTCTGTACCCCATCAATCTTTCCGTGAAGGATATCTGCATGTCAGACCAAAGGCAGTAGATTTGATCACACCGCCCCAGGTTCTCAATAAAAACGAACCTTTGCAGCCAGCGTGGGAAAGAGCTCCTGTCGGAATTGTCCCCAGTGGCCTAACACAAGGATATGCTGCCCCCAGGACAGAGGAACGTTGCGGTTTCAGCCTGTCTGGACGACGTGACCAGTTGGATGGAGCAAACCTTTGTCCAACTCCTCTCCAGCAAAGCTCAAAAACCTCTCAGCTGCTTCTAAGCGGTCCAAAAGGAAGGCGCTGGCCAGCTTCACTACACTGGCTTCCTGTTTAGACTCTCCTCTGTTGGGTGGAAAAGCTCTGACAGCTCCATGTCAGGCATGTGGACCGCCCATCAGCCTGTTCACAGCCTAAGATCCTCAAGCAGCGCCGTCCTACGTGTTCCAAAGATGACCCAAAACTCAAAGGGGGCTGAGCCCGTTCGGCCTCAAGACTGACGGACGTGATTGCTGTGAGGACCTCGGGTCACAGGATGTGTTTCTATTGGGCCATGCTGCAGCCAATTCTCCACCCTCACTACATGCATCTGTCTTCTCCATCTCCTGCTGTGGCTTCTGTCTTCATGTAATGCACTTGGTCACAGCACTGAAGACAGTATTACCACTGTGCAGCTCCACTCACAAGAGCCTTCCCTCCGTCCCTGTGCTTGAACAACACGTCACCCAAATAGTCCCTGGACCCCAAGAAGAATCAGGGCCGAGACCAGGGACCAACACGTGACTCAGCGTCCTGCAGTCCATCACGTGACGAGTGTTGACTATACCTCCTCGGAGTTTTCTGCAGCGTCTCTCTCTCCTCCTCCTCCTCCTCCACTGTTCTTCACGCCGCTTTTAGCGGATTTGCTCGTTTCCTGTCGGGATGAAAGAACAGTTGTAGTCTGACCACAGTCCACACACGCAGGACAGCTTGGAAGACACCTGCCGGACACACGAAAACAGCCACCACTAAGGCGTTTCCTCACAAAGGCCAGTGTAAAGAGAGAGTCCTGCAACAAGTTCTTGCTGGTCCACGTCCGTCGCTCTCCGTGAAGCGGGGCTAAACGGACTGACGCCCGAGCTCTCGGGACGTTGGCGGGAGCCGTTAGCTTTGCTAGCTTCCTCAGCGGGGCCCAGGCTCGCGGCGAGAACCACAACTTCTGGCCCTTCGCCGCCGCCGTAGCAACCCGGGCTGTGTTTGAAGATACAGAGAGGAACTCGCACCCACCTTTTCTTTCTTGACTTTGTTCGGCATCGTGCTTCCCTCCACGCAGGCTCCGTGTGTCGGTTGTCCGTGACTCGGACGCTGTCAGACGCTCTGCCGCACCTCCCCGACACCGCGTCCCACTCCGTGCAGCCGATTGGTTGGCGAGAGGCAAATCTGCCCGGAGATCCGCGCGCTCATTTTTCCATTGGTCGTTTGACAGAGCGACATCCCTCCCAGCAACAACACACCTTCAGCCCCGCTGGGTCGGTTGGATCCCCCTCATGGCAGCGGCGGCTCCAGGTGGGGCGCCAGGATCCACTGCGTCGAGGCTCGAGCGCGACAAGCTGAGCAACGGTGATGTGACGTAACCAGCACGTCAGCGGTGACGCCAACGTACGTGGCACGTGCTTCCATCTAGTGGACACCGGGACGAGTCACAGGTCACTTCTGAAGAGGAGAGAAAAAAGAAACTCTTGCACCCAAATGACCTCACAATGAAACCAGCCACAGTCGCCACCTCACATCGCCGCCTAATCGTGCTGACTGGGAAATAAAATGTGACTGTGAAAAGCCACGAATTCATTTTTAATAATAAAACCATGACACAAACAAGAGAGCCAGCCACAAGGATCCAAAACTGGAGCAGCCAAGGGCACACCAGGACAACACCAATAGGAAACATGTCATGTCAAAATACATCTCAGGAAGCAAAAGAAAAAACATTCTGAATGTGATTTTTTTTTTAATTAACAGGAAAAGAAAGTAAGCACAATCACGATTAGCATGTAGATGTACAAACAATGACAGTGACAAAACTGCTCTGGAATGACCCCAGATTCATGGTTACGTTCTCCCTGTGACTTACTAACCTACTCAAAAGTCAACGTCTCGGAGTCCATGTTTTGGGGTAAGTCCTGGGACTGAGCTGTGACCAATGTCTCGGAGGTTTCCTCAGTCTTCATGTCCTCAGAACTTGACACAACAGGAACCAAGTTCGGGTCAGGAGAGTCATTCTGACAGGTTGCACCTTCTAGGTTTTCAACAAAGTCCAGCGCCATCATGGCGGGTTCATGCAACTCTCCAGTGTCTGGCACGGCACAGTCGGCGTGCACACAGGCTGGCGAGGGCTCTGCGTGTTCCACTTGTGATTCTATATTCATCTGCTGCTGTCGTGTTTGGTACCTGCTTTGAGATCTGGCCTGCTGAACAGGAAGCGATGCCCGGGCTTTTCTTTTTGTTGGCGTTCTTACCTGCTTCGGCCCCTGATTTTGATGACATGAATGCAGAATGCCTGAAGGCTCAGAGGTCACAGTCTCCGGGAGAAGCTCAGGATTCAAGGTTGTTTGAGAGTCGCACTCCACCTGGGAGGACCCTGAGGAGGCAGCCTCACATTGGTTGGGTTCAGGGAAAGACTTGGTCAGAGAGTCGACTTCTGCAGTGACTTGCAAGGACCAGACTGAAGCAATCTGTAAGTCTGTCGGAGCATGTGGAAGAGCCTCAGGATTTGAAGGTGTTGCACATTCAGACTCCATCTTGGCGGGACCTGATGAGGAAGACTCACATTGCTTCGGGTCTGGAAAAGACTCGGCGTGGGGTTCAACATCTGCAGAGACTTGCAAGGAGATGACAGAAGCAATCGGTGAATCTGTCAGAGTATGTGCAGGAATCTCACGTTCTGAAGGTGCTGGAGATTCAAAAAACAACTCCGAGGAACCTGAAGAAGAAGCCTCACTTTGGTTGGGTTTTGGTGGAGACAGACCCTGAGGTTCAACATCTGCAGAGGCTTGCAAGGAGACGACAGACCCAGCCCGCACTTGTGGAAGAACCATGGCATTGAACGGTTTTTGAGGGTCGAGCTTCAACTCGGAGGAATCTGAAGAAGAAGCCTCGCATTGCTCGGGTTTTGGTGGAGACTCAGCCTGAGGTTCAACATCTGCAGAGGCTTGCAAGGAGACGACAGACCCAGCCCGCACTTGTGGGAACATCGGCCGGTGATGTGTTTTTGAGTCTGAGGTAAGACACACTTTGGGTGCCTTTGGCTCCGTAACTAAGGCGGGACTTGGACTCTCCATCTCTGGCACGACAGGACTCTTGAGGTTACTTTCAGCATTTGATGGTGGCTGCTTGATGAGGGAGGGCCCTGATTGGCCAAGGCTGCTGTAAAAAATGCCAAAGAGATCCTGAGCCTTAGCTGCAGCCAAGTTCCTCTTTGGTTTATCTTGCTTTGGGGGGCCGGCTCCTATATTCATGAATGGCGGCGGCTTAACAAAGACTGCCTGAGCTTGCTCACTCTCTGGAACCCCTGGGGCTGCCACGTCGGGACCGTTCTCCTCCGAGACAGCCTCTGTGGTCTGCTGCGGCGCAGGCTTCCACACAGAAGGGCTTCGGTTCACCGGCAGTGGAGCTTTAAAGACTGGAGAGGCGGCTGACAGCGATGGAGGTGCACAGACGGAAGCTGTTGGGACCCCTCTGCAAGTGGTGGCCGGACTCATGGCGGGAGAGGGCATACTTGCTGTGGGCGACCGAACACTGGTTGGTGGTGGGACAGCAACTGAGAAAGGGGCTCTCCCAGTCGTGGGCGCCGCGGTAACGCTGCTTGGTCCTGGCTGTAATGCCGATGGAACAGGCTGCGCTGCGGTGACAGCAGGAGCCTGCGGGCTTGTCTTCGGATCTGGAGCGACGTAATCACTGGATTTGTTGACATCTGGAGGTTTCCCTGGGATTAAACCCGGCCTCAACCCTACACCATAGGCTTGAAAACGGGGACTTCCTCTCCCCCTGTGGGCCGGTGCAGGGACAGTACTTTGACTTGCCAACTTGATAGCAATTTCCTTTGCCATAGCCACGGACTTGGAAAAAGCATCCTCTGCGGGGGCCACCTTGTCTCTGACCGCCAGCTCCTCCTCCTTAATGAACTGGGCGGCCATTTTCTGAGCCTCCCTGGTCAGCTGGCTCTCCTTTTTTTTCCACTGAAACTTTCCAAAAGTTGATGGTGGCGGCGCAGAAGATGGCACTGCTGCTGGCTTAGTGGCCTCTATATTCTGCTTGCGAAGTTTGGCCCTCATAGCTGGGCTGGGACCACAGAAGATCTTTGGTGCCTCGAAAGGCTTGAACACGGGCTCGGGTGGCTTTTCAAGGCCGTCTGATCTCGGCTTGGCCTCACGCTTGGCTTTCGACAGCTGTTCATTCTCTCTGGTGTGCCGGGACTCACGACTCCTCTTCGAGCGTCCCTCCTCCTCTCGTCTGTACCTGGTCTTCTCATCCACTGCACTCCAGGCACAGGCGCCTCCAGACTGCACCTGACACTTGCCGTCTCTACTGTCGTCCTCCTCCTTCCGCTCCTTGTCCTTTCTTTCCTTTTTGTCCTTCCTCCCTTTGACTTCCTCCTCTTTGTCGTCGCCGTCGTCGTCATCTTGTTTGCGTTTCTTGTGATCAGAGGTGAGGCTGGCTTGACGGTCAAGGTTCCTCCTCTGCTCGTAGAGATGATTCTCATATGTCATTTTCTGAAAAACACAAAGGTGCCAGGTGAGATTGGTGATAACAAGCAACAAGACTGTCTGGGTCTCTCAACAGGAGATTCAACAGTGGAGCGAGCCTTTGACCCTCTCATGACTGGATTCTGATTTTCGGGGGCCACGATTCAATTTCAAATCCATTTTTGGTTCAAAAGGATTTCATTCATGATGAGCGTGATCTACTCCCATCGGCCTTGCAGGAAAGAATGAGAACTCCAAGAGTCTTCTCCACCTTTATCAGATTAGATAGAGCAGTCCCACGGTGGGGGAGTCGGACGCCATTCCAGGGGTCAGGTGACCGCCATCAAATGATCCAGTTTCTTCTGTACACTTTAGGGCAGTCACGTCCGTCAGTGGAGCCAGCGCTGCCATGGTGCGCACTGCTCCTCTCACTCCACCCACAGTGAAGAACTCTGTGCCTCTAACTTGAGCACACACCTTCAAGACATAATGATGGATGGAGTCTCCCTTCGATGCCGTGACGAGACACCGTCTGCACAGCTGAGCTAACGGCTAACGTGACGTCTCACTCCAAAACTTTGACACTCGCAGACGATCCAAGTTTTCTCCATTGTTTCAAAGTTGGCTGAAAACCACAACGGCAGATCTAGTGGAAATTGCTTCAACACGTCTCCGTGCTGAGATCGAACGGTTGCAACAGTGACATGCAAGCAACAGAACACAGCCTCTTTGTTGTGACTGGGA
The DNA here is from genome assembly GCF_027744825.2 of Synchiropus splendidus. Lineage (NCBI taxonomy): Eukaryota > Metazoa > Chordata > Actinopteri > Syngnathiformes > Callionymidae > Synchiropus > Synchiropus splendidus. The sequence goes on along the minus strand of NC_071342.1, from coordinate 25,666,922 downwards.
GAGAAGAGGCCTCAGTGGCGACCACTCTGTAGCCTCCTGGTGCAGCGCTGGCACTGCTGTCTCAGCAGGGCTCCGTTGCTTGCTCCCATATTTTCATTGTCATCAACTTGAATGCAATGTTAACACTTCGCCGCTGTCCAATGATTTTTAAACAAGAACACAGTGTCAAGAGATGTTTTTCTTAATGCTATGGCCTATTTGGGAAACTCCAGTCTCTCTTGAAAGCCCAGCTGTTTCATGATGAAACTCATCATTTGTTTGAGTATAATACTTAATCAACTATGGATGATCCGGACACAGTTTCAATGTGACCCTTGAAATGACTATTCAGACAGTGGGACCTTTGTCCAGTGTGATTCTCTGGCATCACGTCAGGTTGAGTCTTGGCTGAAGGACCAACATCGCTCAAAGGTCTTCATGCACTCAGCAGCAGTCTACCTTGTAGAGCTCGTTGTGTGCGTGGCGGGTCACGTGTTCTTCCGCACAGATGGCGTCGCCGTAGAACTGCTTACACAGCAGACAGTAGAAGCCTCTGACAGGGAGCAGGAACTCCGAGCCTAGAACAGCAAGACAACAAGATCATCATCATCATTTCAAGTTTGGATGTTTACATCTGGTGAAGTATCAAAACCAAATGTCAATTCATGCATAGACCTTTAAATGTATAACAAAAACCAAAACATTCTCTGGTCTGCTCGCGGCCCCGTAAAGGGAGCGTTACCTTTGGCTGGCTTGGTCAGCTTCTCTTCCTGTGGCACAACCTTTGCCATCTTGCTGGCAGGGGACACCCAAGGCCGGTTGTATGGATCCAGAGTCTGCGACAGGGAAAATGTTGCCATTACTTAGCAGCTGTTTCCCTTCACACTTGATGTGCTGACGTCGCAAACTGCTACAGGTAACATTGCACCAATTCAACAAACCAAGCTGCAAACATGGAGCCTGACGTGGCTCGGACTTTACAAGAGCAGGCAGCAGACACGTGTTGCTTCAATCTGAGCCACATTTGAGGGCGTGTTTTGAGTAGTCCTGCGTTCATGAGGGGTGAAAACTGCCCCCGGGACAAAACACTATTATTTGGGGATGTTACAAAAGCATGGAGACAAAACGGAGAAAATACACTGTGGTGGAGGCAACAGTAGTGTCCATGGTTCTGGTGTAAATGACAGTGAAGCCATTCTTATTATCATCGACATCATTGTCGCCCATTGACAGGCGAGGAACTTACTTGGTAAAAGTATCAAAAACCAAAAACCTGGGAGAAAACAGAACCTGAAAGCAAAAAAAAAAAGAAAAGGCACAAACCTTGCGATGGTGCTTGCTGTGCAAATGTGTGAAAAAGTCAAACATGGATCCTGATGTGACATTACAGTCTTGGCACCAATGATTTCCAGCATCATAGTATTCAAAGGGCTCAGAAGACGGAGCTGAAGCTTCAGCAGCGACAGAATCCTTTCCAGAATTTGCTGCAGCTGTTTGCCCAGATGAGATCAAGGTCTGAAAGACAGAAAACATTCAAAAACTAACGAACCTCGACAAGCACTGATACAGTAATGCATTACAGGTAAATTATTAAATCAAACAAGTAAAAAAATATATCGTCGGGATGCTGCCGCTCAGGACGCTCAACGATACCGATCTTGTGGATTGACAATGAATTTGTCATCAAATGATGAGACCTCCCAAGTACATGATGTGAAAACATCAACCATGAGATCACTTTAATTCAGGCAGGTTTTAATGTAAAAAAAAAAAGCCTTTCAGACTGCAGCAACTCTTGTGTCAGAAGGAGCGACTGAGGAACCTGTCACTCCATGTGAGAGGTGGCCGGTGAGAGACGGTGCTGTGTCTGTGACGTCTTGACAGACTGTAGCAGGACTCTCTGCAGCGATGAAAGTTTACACTCCAGATGTTCGACAGTTTCACATTCAGGTGGCTGCACCTGGCTCCAACACGCCGACGGATCCGGTGGTTTCCGTCTCCTTGAGAAGGGCTGCTCATCCAGCTCAGTGAAATGAAGGATCATTTCTTATCACTCTGAATGTCACGCCGGGAGCGGCGGGTGTTGCTAGCCTCGGCTGCGCTAACAGCTGCTGAGGAACCAGCGCTCTCACTGTCATGAGTTTTTCTACCACACGGACTGTAAAGGACTGGTGCAAGTTCAAGCTGTACTGCATGACAACAGTGTTTCTCTATTCTCTGCATACCTGGAATCCACCGGCAACTTCAACAAAGAATGTGTCGAAAGAAGTTGACATTGAGTTGAGGTTTAATCTGTTCATTGAAAATGGAATAAAAGTTTGCTGTAAAGGTTGCAATGCTTTCTTATTCAGCGTCGATCCGTGTTATTGTTATTTCATAGGTTCGTGTCATGAAAGAAAAAAAAAAAAAAAACCTTTGTTTGTGGTTTAGCTGTGGCTTGAGAAAAGAAAAAACTATTCGCCTTCAACACGAAGCATCATCATGATGGCGGACAGCATCGTGGAGCGGGAAGGATTTCAAACGGATAAATAAGTCAGGAAAAGTTGGAGGAGCCCTTTAAAGCTAAGACGCCAGACCACTGAGCACAGAGCCCTCACGCCATCATTCCATCGACACCTACCTTTGGTGGGGTTTTGCAGCGAATTTCCTGAATTAGCTCAGGCTTCTTTTCTTCCTGCTTTGGGGGAGACCTGGGGTCGTGCTGCGGACGATCGGACGGGCTCAGGCCCAGGATCAGAGCCACTTTGTCAATCTCACTGCGCTTCTTCTCGGCAGCCTCGTGCTCTTTCCGCAAGGTGTGGATCTGAGAGATCAACTTTTCCTGCAGGTTGCTGATGTCTTGCAAGAGTGGGTCTTTGTGGCCGTCCTTCTCCCGCCGCTTCTTTCTGAGCAGCTCGCCTGTAAAACAAGAGCCTGAGTAAAGCCAGGAGCAGCCACTGACACGGCTCATGGTCTCCGTTTCTCACCCTGCTGCTTCCTCAGGCTCTCTAATTCCTTCATCAGCTGTTCCTTTTTTTTCATTCTGTCGTCACGGTCCAACTTCAGCTTCTCCCGTTCCTCCAGAACCTGAGAGAGCAGCCCACACATGCAGGTTCAGCGTTCTCTCTGCACACACAAGCCAGCAATTCGGTCGACTCACCTTCTGTTTCTGACTCTCCATGTTTTGCTTCTCTGAAAGGTCATCCTTTGGTGGTGGAGTCATTTTGAGGGTTGGGGTCATGGTGGCTGGGGGGACCATGGCAGGGCCCGGGTGCAAAGGAGGCCACTGCTGGTGCATGTAGGGTAGGTAGTTGCCATAAGGGCCGTACGGCGGGAAGGCAGGAGGCATGATGGCGTGCACCTGCGGCGGGGGATAGTTGGGCACCGCCCCCGGACACAGAGAGCGTCCGCTGTTGGTTTCCAGGGTTTGAGCTGGAAGGCTCTTTGGGTTCCAATCACTCCTCACATATTCAGGGGGCTTGTGTGGATCACTGCTCTTCTTATGAGCACCGTCACTGCTCCAGCTTGCTGCTCGGTCGCCACTGTGACTCCGGCTGTGGCTCTGCCTCCCACGTCGGGGACTGCTGTCTGAGCTGCCTGAAGAGTATCGCCGACGTCGCGTCGGTGTCTTCGGAGGCTTGTTTCCGTGCAAGCGCTCCTTTGTCCTAGCTGCCATCTTGCTGATTTCACTCAGACCCAAGTCCAGCCCGATGGTCTTCAGCAGGTCTTGGATCTTTTCATACTCTTCCTCTGCCTGTCGATCATTCTCATGTCGTGAAATGGTGGGCAACGACGCAGCATGCGGCGCCTCCTGCTTGATGTCGGTGCCAGGGAATCCCGTATCCACCGGAGCACTGGTGGGAGGTGCGTGGAGATGACCCGCAGCAAAAGGAGGAGGAGGAGACTGAGCATGAACTTTCTGAGAGGAAGACTCTCCGTACAGAGTTTCCTCAGTGACATCTCGGTACGGGTCCAACCCTTGCTGGTGGAAGGGCGCGGCGGGAGCTGCCGCCGGCGGGGGCTCGTCACAGTCCCCGTAGAGAAACTTCTCCTCATCATCGATGTCGCTGGCCTTCTCCAGCCGAGTGGTGGCACTGCTGGGCGGAGCCAACAGGCTGAGGATTTCTCGGATCTCAGCGTCCAGGTCAGCACGAAGGGCCATCTCGGGGTCAGAGCGCAGCTGCGACAACATGTCCGCCACAGCACAAGGCTCCATCCCTTTGACAGCTTGAAGCAGTTGCTCAGCAAACTGGTTCATGTTTGAGGGCTGAGAATGAGGAGGCGAGCCCGTGACCTGCAGGAGAGTGGGTATCAAAGGCAGTTGATGCATGGATGGATGGATGCTGGGGCTGCACCCCACTGAAAATTGGGGGCCAAAGCCAAACAAAATTTGAAAAGCTTGGCCGAATAACACCGAATGCCAAATATCCAATAGGTTTCGTTTTTACTACTTTTTTAAATGTTGCACAGTCGAGAACATTTTTTTGTCAAAGGATGTGTGATCCTTCTGTTTACACTACCAACTTATTATATACTGAGAAATTAAAATTATTATTATTTCTAGTGGAAGAGTAAAATATACGTCAACGTGTTCTTCTCAAGTATTTAGGCAGTATTTTGACAAAATAGTAAAAAACGTAACCACATTGGAATTGCATTCAAATTTTCAATTTTAATTCTATTTTATATATGTATATATATATATATATATGTTGCACAGATGTGAGTTTTTCCAACATGAATCAGCTCTGATCAAGGGACACCACAGTTCTGTATGGACCTACCGCGAGAGAGGGTGAGTCACCAGGGTTGATGCGTTTCTTCAGGATGGACTTGGTAGGTTGGTTCTGAATTTCCTCCACTTCCTTTTGGTACCACGCGCTCCTTTGCTGATTCATGTCCTTGTGTCTGTGGTCCGAGCTGTAGCTGCTCCTGGAGGAGCTGCTGCTGCTGCGGCGGCGGCGGCGGCTGTTGTTGTTGCTGCGGCTGCTGCTGCTGCTGCTGCTGCGGCTGCTGCTGCGACTTCGTCTTCTCTTCCCACTTGAAGGTCTAAAGCGGCTCTGCCCTCTGGAACTGGATCTGGATCTGGATTTCGACGGGGAGCGACGTCGGCTTCTGCTGCGCCCTCGGCGCTTGGCCTTGGTTCTATCTGGACTCTGGCTCTGACTTCTGCTCCTTCCACGACTCTTGGCCCTTGCTCGGTCCAGACCATCACCAGGACGGCTTCTGCTGCGACCACGGTTCTTTGCTCGACTGTGGTCTGGGCTTCCGTCTCTGCTCCAATTGCGTGTTCCGCTATGGCCACCATAGCTGCAAAAAAAAGCAGAGCCTTACTCACAAGTATACAGCAGTGACAGCTTGGCTTCCCAGTGAGCAGTAGGAAATCATGGCGGAGGCATCACGCTGGATGTCAGTGAGTGTCCGCGATCGCGCTCTGATGAAGCCCCGCCGGTTGTGATGCGCGCGCTCCTCGCCGCTCCCTCGGCAGCAGCGTGTCTGCTGTAGAGGCTTTATCAAGCCGTCTGGGGAGATGCTCTGCAGTGAAGCATGTCAAAAGGCTTCAACAAGCCCAACCCACACCTTGCCACTCAAAGCGCCACAGCTCTTGGCGGAGCACAGAGAGGTTTGCGGGCCCGTGAAAGTGAGACTGTTGCTTCCTCAGCAGCTGGCTGTTAGAGCAGCTGTGGCTTAGCAACACCCGCCGGTCTGACTGGGTCACTGGAAAAGCCCAGCAATTGACCAGCCTTTCTCAGGTGGCGCCGTGACAGGAACCACCGAATCCAACGGCGTTTTGTGTGGGCTCCAGTGTTTGGTTGGCCACCTGAATGTGACTCTCTCAAACACCTCCAAGCTGGGACCTGTCATGAAGGCAGTGGTGGCAGGCGAGAGCTTTCCCTCTCTCACTCACTGTCTGTGTCTGCTCCAGTGACCTGGCTTCGGTCAACAGGCCAGACGTCTGCTCGAGCTCCACCAAACTGCACGGTCCCACGCTGAACACTGACGTGTGTTTTTCTACTATCTCCCTCCTCGAAGAGAAACATGAGAAACAATGATCTCATTCGCTTCACATCATGTACACAGAAGGCCTCACCATTTGGACAACACAGTGATCTGCATGGGTGATGAGCCACACTCTAATGACTATTGGCAGCAAATAACCCCATCACTCATTTGGGATCAATGACATGGGATGGAATGGTCGACTGGTTTTGTTGACAGTAAATAATCCAGACAAGAACCCGATGACCAGAGGGACGGTGAGCAACAGACTTCTGCAGGCACCGTTAGCAGGAGAGCGCTCAGATGGTCCACTGGTGTCAGGACACCGTTCTGCAGTGACCCACAAGGCAAGGGAACGCACAGGAGCTGGCGGGGTCAGCGGCAAACCCAGAGGTCACATACCGGTCAGGATGGAGGGCCGAGGGTGCGCCTGTTGGCTCGTGGCCCACAGCTGCGACCATGTTGTGGTTCACAGGAACTGACGTCAGAGACGACGGCGAGCTCTGCAGACGCGGAAAAACAATGCACCCAGTTTGAGTTTAAGAAGAAGAACGGAACCGAACCACGGCTGGCAGAGATCTGTCAGCCTCCGTAGCAAAGCCACCGGGGCCGCACTCGCCTCTCCAGATGCATCGCCGGACCAGTTGGAGCCGGGAGGCGGGTAGCCCTGGCGCGGCGGCGGCGGCGAGCGTCGGTACGCCGCATGCACCGGGTAGTAGGCGCTTCTCGCTCGGTTCCGCTCGTCCCCGTAGTGCTGAGCGTTGTAGGGCCTGTCTGGCGGGGGTCCTCGGCCCTCGAACGTCGGCCGGTAGCCACCTCGAAGCGGGGGCCGGTCACGGTACATCTGTTCCAGCTACGGCCACTGAGGTGGAGGGGGACGGAGAGCAGAGCCAGCGGGAATCACCGGTTTCGTTTCAGCGCTTCACTGTGCACCACAGACGAGCCTTCATCCACGAACACACGGATGTTGCTTTTTCTTCTTCGGTTCACTATTGAACTGAATGGCTCGTTGCTGCCCCATCAGGACGGCGCTGGTACTGCAGCACCTTTCATCTCTCCACATTAGGTAGGGACAGTAGAAACGGGTTGTTAGCCTGCGTTTACTGTCGCCCGGGAACACCCCAGTTGAAGGAAAGCACACGCGGTGCGTCTTCTCCTGTTTTAGAGATCAACTCCAGCACGTCCCTCTCTGCTTCACTGAGACCCTCGGGTGTGAATACTCCTGATCTGAGTCAGGCAGAGCCGCGCGCCAGGCCCTGACCGCTCAGAGAGGAAGGTGGCCCACACAGTCGTCCCTGCAGCAAGAGCGAAGGGCGAGCTTCCATCAGAGCAATCCACGCGACACCAGAGATCACCAACGAGTGGCGCAGCATTGCAAGTGACGTAGCAAGCGTGAAGCGTGTCCTCCTCAATGTGGAGCTGTCAGAGTTCTGGTTCGAACGTGGCGCCGCTGTCTCGGCTGCTAACATAATGGAGACACCTCAGCAGGTGAACCCGTCTTGCTTGGCTCCAGTCAGGAAGTGCACCTCGTGTCCCCAATGCTTATTGACACATTCCAGCATTTAACAACTGAACGCAACACCACAGTGTCACATACTGTTCAGTCTCGGGGCTGAAGGCTACCATCTCATTGTTTAACCCCCTGTACGTCCCAAAAATGGTGATTTGGGTCACAATATTGGAACGCTAATTCAATCGTCTCAGACAGACATCTCAGATTTGAGTTTGCATTAGTGGTCACAGCATAGTGGATGATCCGTTTTGAACCGAGAAATAGAAAAGAGGCGGCGCTGTGGGACTGCAAACTTTATTTGAGGCATGACCAACTGCACAAGTCCAGAAACCACTGCAAGGTTTCTGCTTCTGCATCACCACTTTAAAAACGTTTACCAAACATGCAGACTCAGCCAGAGAGGCTCTTTTCCCACTTCTCCAAGAAATCCTTCAGGTTCTGATTGAAGACACTGATGCCTTTTTGTGACAGCAGAATCCCATTGACCTGGTACAGACCCGTGTTGGCGCCACAGCGGATGTTGTCGTGAGCCAGCGAGGACCCGCTCAAATCACTAAAGATGTTGTGGATCCTGCGGTTGACTGTGGTCCGGACCAGATCCACCTCATGGCTGTCCGATGAGTGGGCCCAGGTTCTGCGGGGTAAAATGTTAGACCAGACCAGCAAACAGTCTGGGAACACACTTCTGATGGACATCAATTCCTTCCTAACAGATGTCAGCAGCTTGGTGGGACTCTCTGCGCTCAGGTCGTTCCCCCCCAGGTGCAGAATGAGGACCTGTGGTCGGGGCCAGGTGAGCAACAGCTGGTGAAGCTCGGGCAGCAGCTTAGGCCAGGTCATGCCAGCCCACCCTTTCCACCACACGGCCACCCTCCTGGGGTCCAGTCCCAGCTGGGCACCCGTGTCCTGGGACTGGGCCTGGGACTCGGCCCAACACACCAGCGAGTGACCACAGATCCAAACATTTCGGGGCTTCTTGTTGCCAAATGGTCGACCTACAAACAACCAGATGTCAGCGATCAGTGAAGCGTAGTCAAGGATCGGCAGGATCTGTGGCGGCTCAGGGTTCATCTTCACCTACATGACAAATTCCCTTTCCTTTATTAATGGTCCAGTACCTTTAAAAGAATGAAATATGAGCTGACAAAACATTTCTAACAGTAGCGCATGTAGTATTCTGGGGAGGGTTGTAGGTCACCCGTTATGGTCCCTGCCTTAGTATGGTTTCAAGCAAAACAGGAGCTGAAATGTCACTAAAATGAAAAAGTTTAAAAAGCAAGAAAGGTACAACACCAACCTGATGAGTCCACTTTGACTGAATTCACTCAAAAGAACCTTACAGCAGGAGTCAACATTGTGTGAACTAGAAACAGACTTGGCTTGAAGTGGAAACGAAGCGAACTGACTTTGAGTCGCGATTTTAGCGCAGGCCACCGACGTTACAGCAGCAGAAAGAGTTGCACAGGATTTCAAACGTCACGAGCACAACCGTCTGAGCCAGGTACAACCTCTAGCGGACGTATTGATAGCATTTTTGGAAAGAAAGGACGAGCTAGCATGCAAGCATGCGTCACACTGGTGCTGTTACCATTACGGCGCCGCAGCAGTCCTGTTGTGTCACGCTCGACTGGGCAGTTCTGCTGCGCATGTTGATAGCAAGTACCACGGAAATCAAGCAAGTCAACCAAGTCCTGCACTTCACCGGGTAACGTGAATGAAATGACACAAGAAGAACTTACCATGAAAAGGTTCAAACCAGCGTTATCACGGAAAGTGCCGGAAAGATGCGCGCATTGATTTCAGAAACACCAGTCATCAGTTCCCTTTTTTTCCTTCCAATTATCACTCAAGAGTCTCAGCCACCTCCGCCGGGGCACGTGCCAGTGATCCCGAAGTCAAGTCACAAGTAACAGCGAATCCACACAAAACGGACTTCAGACTTGTCCGCGATGGCGAGTTTGCAAACTGGCGTGATTTAGCAGGTATCTAGCCAAACTGCTGGATCTAGACTGCGCGGAATGATCCAGAACGTAGACCGTCGGCAAACGGGCTCAAACGCTACGAGCCACGAGCAAACACGGAGGAACTAGACTTCATGGCTGACTTCATTGAACTACAGGGTCTAGCTGTGTCACACGAGAGAAACTAGAGCCGAATGTGAGCAAGTTGTGGCTTTAGCATGACTTCATTAAAGGTCCCATACCATGCTCCTACCAGCGGCTTTCAATTTGTCGGTCCAGCTTCATGTTCATGTATTATGTCTTCGTAAAACGCTGTGACTCGTGAATGTTCAGTTTCCAAGAGGATGCCCACCAGTTGGGAAGAACAACGATCACCTCATTCACTCCTCCATAAAGGCAGCAGCTGCCAACTTTCCTCACAGAGCTTGCACAGTCCGCTGCTCCGCTACTGACTGAGGAGCACATTACAGTGTAGCACAAGTAAAAGGCAGTGAATAAATCTGTAACGTTGCCCCATCACTGGATGCGTGTGACAGAACTGCAAAGCCATTCGAGTGTTTGGGCAACTGACTTTTAGAGTGCTGGGAGGTGAATTTAAAATCTGATTCCAAAAAACACTTTTAATTCATATTGTCATGACTTGTAAATAGCAAGCCAAGCACCGTCAGAAAAAGGGCAGTTGCATGATATGGGGCCTTTAAAACCTCTGAAACGCATGCAAACGAAGTCCTCAACTGGTTGTTCTGGAAGCTGCAGAATCATCAAGGAAAAAAAGACTTTACATTGTGAAGATGGTTCTTCTCTTGATTGAAGGATGAACGGCTGAGTAACGAGACCAGGTGGGCGGCGACACTACTAAGGCCATCGAGAGTCAGGAGGACGGAAAGCACTTTCTTCCCACTTAACTGAGTCGAGGCTGCAAAACGCCTCGGTGCGCAACAACGGCATGGGTCTCGACAAATGTTGGCCGCAGGAAACGTAGTCACGATACATCGTCGACAAGTGCAGATGAAGGAGTGAATACCTGCAGAGACGCCACAGCCAACGTCTTCATCACAGAGTTTCTTATCTGCCTGGGTGTAAACGTTCATCTGCGAGAGAGAGACAATTCACTGCCATGAGATTAGCCAACAGGTCCCGCGATCACACACTGGCGCACCAGCCCTGAAATTGTACTTACAATGTGGACAAAAGCACTATTATAATCGAAAGGGAACTGTGGTAGGTCTGAGCTCAGAATAAAATGATACTGTGAACCCAGATGTACATCAAAAACAGTGGACCTCTTTAGCGTAGCACCAGCAGCTTTGAGCTGAAAGGGGGCCTTACCCTGGGCTGCTTGGTCTTGAGCTCTTCCTCCGTCTCGGAGCTGGAGTGATTCGACGCTTGTGGAGATGGAGCAGGTAAAGAGAACTGGACAGACTTGGACATTCTAGCGGGCTGCTGAGATGCCAGAGACGCCTTGATCACATGAAGGCACTGGGCCACTGTGGAGGACATGGTTGCTTGTGCCTCTTTGGACAGAAGAGGGAGAGCTGCAGGAGGGCGATCTTCCTCATTAGAAGACAGCAACAACTGAGGACGCTCAAACGATGCCCGGGGTGGGGGTCCGGGTGGAGGCCCAGGAGGAGTTCTGGCAACAGGCTGTTCAGGGCGCCGAGGAGGAGGACCAGGGGGTGGTCCTGGGGGTACCCTGGAGGCCGGAGGGATTTCTGCAGCCGCAAAAGACGCTGGACCTTTCAGCAGAGGCCAGCCGGCTGGAATAGGCGGGTGACTGTAGTTGGCTGGAGGAGGTTCAGGTGGAGGCATAGGAGTACCACTTGTCTTGTTAACTTTTTTGGGCACGTCGATCTTTTCATCATGTTTGGAGAGCTGCACCTGGACCTCCCTCTCTCGGGAAGAGGATGTGGGACTTGGCTCCTTTTCCCCAGAGCTCAGCTTCAGTCCAATGGTGCGCAGCAGATTCTGTATCTTGTGGTATGGTTCCGCTTTGCTTTCTTCATTATCCATGTTTGGAGCGTCCTCTGGAGTTGGTCGTTTCTGAGTCACTTCAGCCAGTGATGTATTGCTTGACTGATCTGGAGTAAGTCCAACAATCCGGGAAAAGCCCCGCCCATCTTCCACCGCACGCTCGTGCGGCAGCAATCCATCCTCCGCAGTCGGCTCATGCTTGCTGTCAGCAGCTTTCCTTCCAAGCATGACAAGGAAATGGTCTAGTGGTGGGTTTGCAATGGCAGTTGAACTGCGTTGGGGTGAGGGACTTCGAGGAGACCGTGTCCTCGGGGATGGAGGTTTGAAAGAACGGGGTGCGAGAATTGAGGAAGCTGCATTCTCAAGCACCGACTGAGAAGACAGCACAGGCCCGTCCAGGGACCGGTCCGGAGCCACATGACCATGAGGATCCACATACGCCGAGTCGTGGTACCGACTGTCATACGGTTCATCATAAACATCGTAGCGGTCATTGTATCTGTGGCTGGAGGGAGGGTTGTGGTCGTAGGCTCCCTCGGTGGATAGACGGCTGTCCCGGTAAGGATCGGCATACGGGTCAGAGTAAGGACGGTAGTACGGCTCCTCGAAAGGATACGGAGAGCGGTAGTGGTACTCTGGGTGGTCTACCGGTCTCCTCTTCAGGATAGGCCTCACTTGTTTGTACTCAGTAAGTGGGACGGCGACACGGCCGTGGTCATAGTCAATGCACGTTTTATGTCCAGGGTCTGGTCCGCTGAAATCAACCAGAGACTTCTTGTAAGCAATCATCTCATTCAGTTCCTCCAGTTCTCGCTTCTTTCGAACCAACTCATCGTCCACCACAGCAGTTCTGCAGGGAGGGGATTTCAGCTCCCTCCTTCTCTTCTGGCTGCTGTCATGCTCTTTACTGGAGGTGCTTCTCTTCTTCCTGCCCCGGTCCCTGCTCCTGCTCCGACTTCTGCTGCGGTTCTTGGAGCGGCTCCTGCTTCCACTGCGATGCCTGCTGCGGCTCCTTGAGCGGCTCCTGGTCCTCCTGGTAGAGTGCTCTGGACTACGACTCCTCCTTCTACGGTCACTTCTCTTTTTTAAGACACGGCCGAACTGGTCTTTGGGAGGACTTCTGCTTTTGCTGCGAGCGTGGCGCCGCGGGATGCTAGCTTCTCTGGTTTTTGAGTTCTGTGAACGAAGATTCTTCACCACTGCCTTCATCTTTGCTGCTTCCACATTCACTTTGCTGGAGGTAATAAAAAGCTGTTGCAGTTCAGTGACGACAGGACCTCCTTCAACAGCACACAGAAATCTACTTACTCTGATTCATCTGTTGCTTTCATCAGTTTGATGGTCATCTGGTCGCCAGAGTTATAACAGTGGAATGTGAAAAGAAAGTTTAATCAAGCGCATGACAACAGAAGTGAATGTAATGAAGGAGGAGACTAATGTGTGTGACCGGCTCAGCAGAAATCATAGGAGAGGGAAGACGTTGGCGCAACGTGAACTTGTGTGAGAGACCGCGTAAAGGGGCAAGAACTGAAGTCGGTGGCGTGTAAACCAGTCAATGTGTCGACACAAACTGAGAGCAGACACAAATGTTACCTTTTCCTTTGTGGATTTTCGAAAGGAATGTAAGAAGCTTTCCACGTATCGTTTGATCCGCACGGCCTGGACAGCACCCTGTAGCGTCTGGTGCTTGGAGACAAAGCCCTCGGCTTCAGCGACACGCAGAGTATTGGAGATGAGCGGCTTACCGGCGCGATGGTGAACATCACTCGCTCGTTGAGCTGCAGTTTCTTCTTCTCCATCACCTCCGACATGAAGAAGAAAAGCTGAGGATTCTCGGAGCACTTGATGAGACCAGACAGTTCTGAGAACTCAATCACAATGCCCTAGAAACAAACGCACCATTTAGGAAAATACTCAGACGAGTAACAGCAATCCTGCTCGGTCATACTGAAACAGCACAGTACTGGTCATCAAAGTCACGCTGAGGCTAAATCGCAGGCTGAGATGGGACTAAAACTCGGGACAAACCCAACAATGGCTCCATCTCATGTACAGTGGTGTCGTAGTGTTCTCTCTGATTTGGGTCTCCTGTAGAGAACAGCAGGCTCCATCCTGGGACCATAACTCCAATGGAAGAGGAAAATCACTTTGCTATGGAGGTATAGAAGTGGCACGGGCCTCATGGCCCCGTTCTCATCCTAGTCCAGGAGACATGAGCCTGCCAGTCACCCGGTGGCACACCAGTGCATGTAATTGAGCTTCTTTGCTCACAGGTGTTCTCACTGTTGCCGCCCGTGGTTCCGTGTCAGAAAACTGTCTGGCTTACAGAAGCTGCACACTGACTGCTTTACATCTGTGCAGAGAGTCTTCTCCCCATGAAAATGGCCTGAAATATTTCCCCCAAGGTGTCACACAAGCAAACACTCCTGCACTTACATGATGCCGTTCTTCCGTGGACTCCTGAAAAGACTCTGGAAGTATTTCAACAAAAGTTGCTCTTTCAACTTTAGTATCTCTGTGACTGGCGATGTGGAATTTCACCTGAGGGAAGAGGAGCTCTGAATGTCAGAGCGACTGCACAAGCGTGATGGCGCGATTGACCCCTCACCTTGTCTCCCACCATCATGGTAGCAGAGCTCATTAGGTCGTTGTGTCCAAACGGCAGCTGCTTCTGTTCGCCACGTATGGTTGTGACCAGAAGCCCCGCCTCCTGGCCAAGCTCCTCCGCATCATTCTCGTCCTTCACCTCCAGCTGCTCGGTTTTCACCTTCACATCCGTCTTCTCATCTTCCTCATCCGTGTCATCTGTTTTCAAGGCTTTGTCACTCTTATTTCCCTCTTCCTTCTCTTTCGGCTGCACGTGAAAAAACAACAACAATCCAGCCAGAATCAGTGATGTGTCATGACTGACAGCTGCTGCTAGCAAGTTAGCGTCACATGGCTCTGCACGTTGACGGCTGTGTGTCAACGACTTGGCGGGTTTGTTTCGCATGCCACCACAGATGCCATTTAGTCGTTTCATCTGTAGCATAGACTCAAAAGTCACGCATCATTGAAGTCAGTACAGCTGAACACATTTGTCTGATGAACACCAACATATTGAGTCTCCCATTTAGTCATGGGTCAAATGACCAAACACACCATCATGTGTGGCAGCAGGAAAACGAGTCTCCACGAGCCCTCTGGTGGTGGGAGTTGGAGTCGGCCTTCGACTACGTACCAGTGGCAGCAGCTGGGCCTCGGCTTCCTTCTTGATATTCTTGACGGCGGTTTTGGTGAGGACCCTCAGCACGGTGCCTTCAAACCAGTCCTTGCTCACGTCGTCCTTTGAATCGGGACAATGAAACTTAAATCCGATGGGGGTCCACTGTGGGAATGAGGAGATCTGTCTTCCACGAGTCTGTGCCAGTGCATCTAGTCAGTATTCATGTCTGTCACAGTACCTTGTTGAGTGCAGCGTTTAATGCTGCTGTCACTTCCTCCTTCTTCTTCTTCTCCAAACTTCCCCGGTGATGGTCTTTTTTGGCGTCAGTCGTCCGTGTCCTTCTCAGCCGGATGGCTCTCTTGCGTGTGCTCACCTGCAAATGCCCATCCGTCAAATATCAACAGTCCACGGTCAGCAAAGGTGAGGCCTTACCTCGGCCACGGTGAACTCCACCTCCTTTTGGACATCGCTGGCGGTGAACTCTGTGTCGCTGAAGTGCTCACAAACATCAAATGGGAGTTCTCCGTGTTCCTGCGAGCTGATGAGGCCTTCCGTTGGTCCCAGACTGGCGATGACGCCCTGGACAGCAGAATGGACAGGGCGTCGGACAGGGACAGACGGAAAGCAGGAGACTAAGTGGAATGTGGGGGAATGTGTGTGGTCTGACCAGCAGGCGAGTCTCCTGCGTGTTGTTGAAGGTGAAGGGGATCTTTGCTCGGATGTTCGTGGCCCGTTCCTCTCCAGTGGCGACATCCACCAAAAGGTTGATCAAAACCTGGTCGTTCATCACACACAACAGCATAACATTCGAGAGCCCAACATGGTGGAAAACGCGAGCAAGGAGATGTCCCGTTTCATTTCAAAATCCTCTTTCGACATGGACATCAACGACACCTCCGAGCCAGAGGGCAGGCAGAATCGAACTCTGGCATGTCAGCTGAAATATGGCAACAAATAGGCAGCGAAGCACAATGTGGTGCTCATGTGAAAATATGGAGGGAGTTGCAGTGGTCCGTTCACCTGAGTTCAACACATGCCAACACTTTAGCAAAGTCAGCTCATCTCATCATTGCTTCCACAAAAGCACACTTCTGAAACAGAAGCATCTGTTCTGATGAAATACATCGTCCTGCGCACACCTCTTCTTCTTTCATGTCTGTTATCCTTTTGCTGGCTATTGTAAGAATAACGCCCTCTGCGCGCACGGGAAAATGGAACGCAGCGAGAGAGAAAGAAGGAAACAGAGAGGAGGTTTTCACTTTGACAGAAGTGCTGGCAATAAAAAGACTAAGGAGAGTTTTTTTATGGATCATAAGAAGTAAACCTCTCTGCAATCGGCGGCAGGCCACCTCTTCAAATGTCGGCCCGACTGGGGGCGAGGCTTGAGCCATTATGAGGTTTCCTTAGCCGCTCGTTTCAGCGCTCCCACCTGGCTCCAGTGTGTTCCATCACATCTGTAAAAAGGCCTTTCACCTGACGCCACCATCGTGACTCCACCCTGCCTACTTGTGTGGATCGACATGTTGACCACCACACAGAACATTCAGTAATGAGAAGGAAGAGAAACCTGGTCATTCCTCAGCAGCGTCACGCCCGAGTCGTGCTGATCGAATGCCACGGTGGCTTTGCTGCTGCCAATGTTGGCCTGGATCTTTCCTAGGACACCCGGCTGCTCCTCCTGCAGGAAGAACATCCAGTGAGGAATGAAATTGGCCTGCCGCCACTTGCAGGCTGCCTTGCTCACCGTGGCCTTCTCCACCGGCTGGACGACCACGCCCTCGTAGAGCTCAGGGTCCAGCTTCAGGTTGGAGGCCGCATCCACGCCAGCCTTCTCCTTGGTCTCCTTCGACGTGCTTTCACCCGTGACCTTTCCAAGAGTTGTGGTGGCAGTGCAGAGCGTGAGCAGCAGTGGCTCCTTCACACGTTGAATCCGAACTGCCCTCGGCTTGGTTTGCAGCTGGAAAAGTTGCAAAAGGAAACCTCCAACAAGACAGAAACGCGCAACTGAGGACAAAAACAGCACTTCACTGACCACGACCACTGAGAATTCCACCTCCTCCTTCAAATCCTCTTCTGTGAAATCAACATCGCTCAAGTTCTCACAGGTACTGAAGGGAAGTTCGGGGTGCAGATCCGACTGAATGACACCCTCGTCGTCCTTCAGACTTGTGATGACGCCCTGTCCACGGAGCCACGAGCGAGATCCCCATCACACACACACACACACAGCACAGACATCTGCAGAAGGCTTCCCAAGCATCCAGCCTCACCTTAAGGCGCGGCTCTTTGGTGAAGGTGAAGGTGGATGGGATCTGTGGGCGAATATTTGTTGCTCTCTTCTTGTCACTGACCACGTCAGTCAGCAGGTTAATCAGAACCCGGTCGTTTTCCAGCAGCGTCACCGCGCTGTCCTTCCTGAGGAACGGCAGGTTGGTCCTCAGGGGACCGATGTCCACGATGACTTGACCAGGGTATTGGCGTTCTCCAGACTGCACACATGCGCACACACACTTCCAGGCACCGGAGACACACACAAGGACGGTTCAGAGGTCGTGGGAGACCATCACCTGTGGCTCTGCGATGGACTGACTGACCACCCCCTCGTATATCTCCAGGTCCACCTTCTCAGTTCCTCCAGGTGCCACATTCACGTCGGTGGCAATGTTGGAGCCCTTCACACGCACATGCATCAAAACCGGATCAAGCCAGGCATCATGACACACATGCTCACCTTCTCTTTGCAGGCAGTGAAATGAACACTGACCCCAGGCTTCATGGCTCTGCCGTCGCCATAGAAGGCCTTTAAGTCAAACGTGAACTTCTCCTGGTCCTCCCTCTCGATGTGGCCAAGGTTTGGCTGAGGAAACAGAAACAGCCCCCATTCACCCGAGCTCTGCCCTCAATGTCCCCCCATCGGCGTAACCCTCAACAAGCGGTTGGTGGAGCTGCTTGGATTACTGAGCAGAGTATCTTACCCCAATGAGGGAGATGACACCAAGGTAGCGACCCGGGGGCGGCCTGAAACACAAAGCCCCACCAGAGGTCAGCACTGCCACTCGACAGAAGGCAACCACCAAACGGACTCACTTGGAGCTGACTCGTGGCTTTCCCAGCAGTCCCAAGCCTGCGCAGGCCTTGCCAGGTTCTGCTTTAGTAGGGCCGGGTTCCGGCTTCTCAGCAGCCTCGTCCTTCAACACCTCTGGGGCAGCAGCATCAGTGGGCGGAGCCAAGATCAACGCTTTTATCTGAAGACACAAATAGAGCAAAAAGTCATGAGACTTGTGGCACGACAGCAATTCAGGAGCTGAAGCTGATGGAGTGGCGCCACACCGTTGGATTTGTGGGGCGACTCGCCAAGATGCGTCTGCAGTAAAGTGCACAGCACTTTCAACCACGATCAAAGCTCATCTGTCTCTCACATGTTTGTTTTTCACATGACTTTACAAGTGCGGCACAGTGGGACCGTGGTTCGCTCTGCTGCCTCTCCACAAGAAGGTTCAGGGTTTCTGGGTGGAGTTTGCATGTTCTCCCGCTGGGTTTTCTCTGGCTACTCCAGCCTCCTCCCACAGTCCAGAGCCATGCTCACTAGGCGGGCTAACTGACCATGGACGGATGTACGTGACTTCACCAGACCAATGTGAAGCCACACTCTGTATCCCACTGACATGTGGAGGCAGCACTTGTGACGAGTGCCACGTCAGTGACCCATAGGGAAAATGGCTCCCGGGCGGACTCTTCATACTGTGTTGAAACTCACCCACTCCGGCTGATCAGGAACCGGGTTCTGCATCACCTCCCCTGGGAGCGGCTGGGGACACAGAACATGCTCCGTCATGTGCTTCTTCAAGGTTCGGGTTGAACGAGCAGTACTTACCACAGGGGGGGGGAATGACGGGAAACCGTAGGGGGGCATGGGCCCAAATGAGGCGTGGTCCGGAGGAGCCATCCCAATGTGAGGTGGAGGAAGGGGGTCTGGGCCCCATGGTCCACGTGCTGGTTCCCAACCAGGAGGTGCCCAGGCCCTGGGGTGGCCGCGCTCATGTCTCCAGTAGTCATGGTAAGAGCGCCAGTCTTCTGGCGGTGGGCCCCAGTCTGGAGGGGGCCACCTGTCATCAGGAGGGGGGGCCCAACCTGGCGGCGGGGGGCCTCCAAGGCCCCAATCAGCTGATGGAGGCCTCCTTGGTCCCCACTCTCCGGGCTGACCCCAGCCTTCAGGTGGCGGCGGGCCCCAACGATCAGGTGGTGGGGGTCCCCATTCTCCAGGCGGCGGGGGTCCCCACCCTTCTGGTGGCGGGGGTCTCCACCCTTCTGGTGGCGGGGGTCTCCATCCTCCCTCAAACCGGGGAGCCCAACTCCGTGGGCCCATTTCGAAAGGGGGCACATCTTCGCCCGGCGGTCTAATCGGGCGTCCGCTATTCATGATCACTCAGGAAAACCACTTGACGAGGAGCCGAGCTAACTGCCTGTTTACCGACTAACTTTAGCAGAGGAAGGAGTAAACACACTTGACAAACCCCTTCATGTTGGTGGAGTGCTCGGGAAACCCTCTGAATTACGGCGCCAGGAAAAACACTCGGCAGCAACTTCCGAGCCTGACATGCAGCTTCCTCTTCTTCGCGTGGTCCTGCAATGACGTCACACGTAACTGCCTAACCTTGACTCCCCCCCTTGCGGCGTGGCGGTGGTACTGCATCTGCGCTTCAGCGTGTGCATGGGCGACATACAACTACTACTACTTCAGATGTTCCGGCGTCATGCCACAAGTTCACCCTTCAAAGAACAGGCCATTGTTGGCGAGCGTTTGCAGGCAGGACACAGACTTGAATTTGAGAGAAAATGTCCTTTTATTCCATCTTTTGAGTTGTAACTCAGCATGGTTCCATGGGAACATAAGTGCTCGAAGAAATGAGGCCAACTGGGACGTTAAGACCGTCTAGTCATAGTCGTGACGGAGGAGCCAACAGGTTTATTCATCAATCACAGGTAAACAAGTCGACAACAGAAAGAGCGGGAAGTGAACGAGGGGAAAGCAAAATGTCAGGTCAAACACATGGGGACTGATGGAAGCTGAAACCTCAGACTTTCTAACTCAGATTCAAAGCAGCTCTTGATCACAAGCTGAAGCGGAAGCGCAGACCAGAGCCCGACAGAACACTGCCTCAGTGAAAGGGGCTCAAGTCCAGTTCCATATTATCAGACTCCTCCTCCTCCTCAGAAAAGAGGTCGTCCTCATCGATCTCTTCCTCATCATAGTCCTCATGCCACTCGGGAACGTAGTCCTCGTCATAATCATCTTCGTCATCGTCGTCCTGGTCCTGACCATCCGCATCCTCCCCACCGCGGTTGTTGTTATTGCACGACTCTCCAGAGTCCGAATCCCTCTCTGCCCTTGAAATGCCAAACAGCAAACTTTGAAATAGGACCGGCACAACTTACCCTGGATCGGATGGACCTGCAGACTCACAACTTGTTGGTATTGCTGTGGTTCGAGGCTTCCTCAGACTGACTGCACTCCGCTCCCTGACTATTTTCCAACTGAAAACCAAGCCCAAAGTCCTGGAGGAGGGAGGGATGGTTCAAGGTCTGGCAGCAGGTGGGCGTTGAGGTGTGGCTCACCTGAGTGGAGTGCTGCAGGATGGCCAGCAGCCGCTCCCTCAGGCGGCGCAGCAGTTCCAGTCCGGTCTCCAGGTGCTCCGACTTGAGCAGGCGGATGCAGGTGGCAGTGTCTGGGCAGCGCAGCAGGGTCTCTTCTGAAAAGTGTCAGTGCTGAGAAGAGTGGCGACATGTGCTCATGCTGCTGCTGCTGAGTCGTACCAAGCAAGATCTGCAGCGCATTGGTGTGCAAGTCCAGAGCTTCAGTCTGCTGCTCCATCACCTCCACCTTCTCCTTCTCCGAGTCCTGATTGTAAAAACCGTAGACACACGAGTACGACAAAACCTGCAGCACAAGATCATGAGGATGAGGATGGCGGCGGCGACGACGACGACGATGATGATGATGATGATGATGATGCCATCACCTTCCGAGCCTGGCTCAGGTTTTTACAGGCGTCTATGACGAAGGTGAGATTCTTCATCTGTAGAGCTTCACTGATGGAGGAAACCTTCTTCTCCAAACTTACAATGAAGTCCTGAAAGAGCCACAAAGGTTCATTCAAGGCTTGAGCGGCAAGCGAGAGCAGCTGGTGTCATGCAAGTGGAGCTGGCGCTGGAGTGGGAAGTGGGAAATAAGTGAAGGGAGGAGGTGAAGTGTGGCGGCAGGGATCCTGCGTGCCGCGTCTGAGCGGAGGACTGTGAGGACAATGTCGCGGGCGCTGAGGGTTCTGTGGGTGCAGGACCTTTGCCAGGTGATGGAAGGTGCAGCGCTCGTTGAAATCCTGAAACTTCTTCTCGTGTCGCGCTGCTTTGCTGGTCTGCAGGAAGTTTACAATCATTAGTTGGTGTCACGCCATCATCTGCTCTCCCTGACTAGACAGTCCGTTCAGAACCAGGTCAATTCAAGCACGTCCAGAAGCCAAGTCAGAGCAGTCCTCAGGGCAGTCGGTACTGCAGAAGGATGTGGCTCCGTACAGGGCCTAGTCACTGGAGCAGCCAGCCTAGCAGGACAAGCAGAGCTCGACAACGCACCGTGGCAGAGCAGTTGTAGTAGTCCTTGTGCGTGGGCTTCCAGGGCTTCAGGCAGCGCCAGCAGAAGCCATGGTTGCACTTGGCGCAGGTCATGCTGCAGAGAGACAGCGCGGTCAGTGCCAGGGAACTGGAGTCAGCAAAAGGACGGCCACCTACTGAAGACAGCCTTCATTCTTCTCGATCTGGGCGTGACAGCTTGGACAGCGCTTTGAGATGAGCTTGGCCAGGTGTTTGCTCTGAGCCTCCGCACTCATCCCCTCGTAGAAGCCGCCGTCGTCCATCCACTGGGACATATGGCCGCAGCTGGCGGGGTAGTGAGCCTGCACGCCACAGTCTGGAGGTCACCCAGTGTGTGTGTGTGTGTGTTTATATGGCCTCGTGGGGACCAAGACCTGACATTGGTCCCTCGTGGGGACCAAACCTCAATTTGAGGATGAAGACTTCTAAATAACTGAGTTATTATAACTAGGTTTCAGTTTGGTGAGAAGCTGGGGAAAGGGTTATGGCAATGAGAAACCTCACAATGTCCTCACAGGGATAGCAATACAAACGTGTGTGTGTGTGTGTGTGTGTGTGTGCGTGCGTGCGAGCACCTCCGGGAAGTTGCAGCTGAAGCAGGAGGACCAGCAGCATTTGCTGCAGGTTCCCGTGTTGCTCATGTTCTCCTGACAGAGAATTTGGTCGCAGCCCTGAGGATTGGTGCACCAGGTCAGGTTGGAGCAGCTGTCCACGTAGCTGCGCAGCAGGGCAGCCTTGTACTGAGAGCAGAGACACACATGGAGACGTGACCCGACCAACACTGCGCCGCCGTCAACTGACCTACCTTGAGCACCACCTCCCGCTCCGTCAGGACACGAAAGAAGAAATGGGAGGTGGGTCGCGCCTGACAGTCTGTGATGGGACACTTGCAGTTCATGGCAAGGTTCTGCTCGATCCGAGCTGAGAGGTACTCCTTCCAGCAGGACTGCAACACACCTGCACAGTGAGAATATCGCACAGTCACCTGAGGGAGGGCCGCGGCAGGCGCTCACCCTGCAGCAGTAGTGCCTGCAGCTGAGGGAGGGCGCCGGCTCCGTGGCGCCGCCTCGGGCGCTCAGACAGACGGGGCAGGTGGAGGCGGCGGGGACGGCTGCCTCTGGGTTTCTAATGCGAAGTCCGGCTGCCAGGAGAAGAGCGTCTGGGTCCTCTGTGTACCGGCCCACCAGCAGGTCCACGTTCCACTTATAAAAAACCAGCAAGTGTTCGGCCCAATCCCACTCAACTCCCAGAGTCTCGGAAACCTGTGGATTTGAGCACATGCACACGCACGTTTGTCTCCCTGTCCTTGTAGGATTTCCCCTGAACCCTGAACTACACCGACAGGCCTAGCTGAGCCAAATGCCCCATAAGAACAGAGCCAAGCCCACACGCACCTGCTGGACTGTCCTCTGCATGAGCTGGTGAACTTCATCCTTGGACATGGTTCGACCCACTGAAAACAGCAGCCCGTCCAGGACGGCGTCCTCCAACGGGCCCGGGCTGCAGCAGGCGTCCGTCAGACGTGAGCTCACCAGAGCCAGACAGGTAGAGCACTCACCTGACTTGCTGGCCCTCCTTGCTGTCTGGGGCCTGGCAGAAGGACAAGTGGGCGTGTCCTTTGCTGGGCGTGGGAGGGTCTTGGGGCAGGTACTCCAGGATGTGCGGGTTGTCCTGGTTACGCCGGATGCATCCTCGGCAGATGACGCGCAGGATGCAGGACAGGACGTCTCCGCTGCTGCAGCCAAAGCGCCCGCCGGCCGCGTTGTCTCGTGCCGAGTGTTTCTGACACCAGTCAAGCACCTGGAGGCCAGCGGACAGAGTTTTACGACGACAACATGAGTCGAAGTGAGGAAACTAATGACCTTGTAGACCAGGTTGTCAATGTGCAGCCTCTTTTCCTGTTTCATGATGAGGACGATGCGACAGTAGAGAAGGTTTCTCCTCCTCTCCAGAGTGTCTGCGGCGTCCTGATCCACATCAAGGTAGGTTTGCCCGGGCAGAAGCCGAAGGTATTTCCCGACTCCTTCATGACTCACAGATGTCACCTGCTGACTCAACCGCAACATGCCTGTTTGAAGAGAGAGCCTGTTTAATAAGACCAAGCTTGGCGTAAAAAGGTGTCGTGCAGAAACCTGCTCAACCATGTGGTTCCACATTGAGTTCACCTCATTTCATTTTTACCTTCCCAGTCATTTCATCATCTGCAGGCAGACATGATGAATTGTCCTTGTTCCTGAATAACTCTGTGTGTGTGTGTGTGTGTGTGTGTGTGTGTATCTGAATAAGATTAACCCATAGTGAGGTCGTCAGGGTCACTGCAGGTCAGGGGGCCTCCCTCCTTGACAAGTGGACGTAGAGCATGAAGTAGGACGGCAGAGTTCAGCCTTTGCTCCTCCAACACAGAGCTCACACTCACTTCCTGCACAAACACACGCGCACAAGCCTCCAATAAGCCAGCGGCCTTCATAGACTACAGTGACATATGTGTGAGTGTGTTACTTGTCGTGTGTTGAACAGCAGCAGCAGAAACAACTGGAGTGTTGACACCTGGAAAGTCCAGGATCCAAAAGTCAGCTCAGCGTGACCAAGCCAAGTCCACTGGAGCCGTCGTGGCTGGGAGTGATCTGGACTGAACATAGCCTGACCTGAACACACACAAACAAGTGGCACGTTTGAGACCACACCCCACAGACAGTGGCAACCAGCTGGCGGGTGGGACACGGACTGTGCATGTAGAACTCTGAGAACTGCTCCAAGTATGTGCATAGTTCAGCCGGAAAGTGATTTGCAGGCTTATCCAGGAAACAGTGAGAGGAGATGGCCCAGCAATGAGGGGACAGAACCAGGACCTGCACGTCGGCCTCTTCCTGCGAGGTGGCCCAGTCCTCCATCACCTGAAGCAGAAGCAGAGATCAGGGCTCTTGTGGATCCCATGTGCTGTGCTTCATTCAGTACCGTGTCTTGCAGACTGTAGTCCAGCTGCTGCAGTTTGTAGAGGTGGAACTCCTGCTGCAGGTCAGACGACTGGCTCAAGTTCTTCAACATCTGCTGAGGGAAGCGGTTTGGGAAGCAGCTGCCGATTCGCTCCACCACAGAAGCTTCCAGCCAAGTGTTGCCCAACATCAGAAGTCGGTCTCCCATGTAGTACCTGTGCATGAAGTGGGAGGAGTGAGTCCGCTCGTCCTACTCACGCCGGCAGCAGTGCGCACCTGTAGAAGTGTTCAAATGTGCTGGCCAGCTCCAGACCTGACAGGAAGAGAAGCGGCTCCAGAAAGTGCTGCAGCCGCTCCAGACATCTGCTACCGCTGCTCCACTCAACACTGCTCGCTTGGATCAGTTCATCCATGTAGTGAGCAAAGCGCTCGCTGACCTGCAGGGCGCCATCATTGATATCTCAGGCCAAGAAGAACCTACGTAGGACGAGGACATAGTGCACTCACATCCATGGCTTGGATCAGGGACAGCTGCAGAAGCGCCGCAGAGAAACCTTGGCGTAGGGCAAGTAGAAAAGGCGTCTGCTGGCCAAACAGCTCTTCCATCGAGTTCTTCAGCCTCCGGTGTAGGGTGACGTACTGCTCCACAAAGTCCGGCAGTCTGCTGCTCGCATCTAGAAACGCCTTAACCTGAAGGCAGGATGTGACCAGAAGGCGCAGGTTGTGGAGGATGGCACCGAATCGTGTCGCAGCAAGTGACTGACCTGTTGCTGAACCACTCCCTGCCAGCAGAGGGCAATGGAAGAGACACTGCTGCTGCAGCTCTTCACACAGCTCTGCGCTGAAGAAGACAAGGCGGCCGCGTCTCTGTTTCTGGCTTCTTTAGCATCTGAGCAAATGGCAGGGAATTAGCATGTGTCGTGCAAATGGAGGCGGAACACACCATCAATACCATCCTCATGATTCACAGACAGAGCCGGGGGCCGAAGGGCCACAGCAGAGTTTAGTGGTTGCAACTCACCCTTCTTTTAATACCTTTGTCTGATTTCAAATCATGTTCTCACACCACCATAGGCAGATGTGGAGAAGAGGCCGGCGAGAGGCAGCCAAGCTAACATTCAAAGATGTTTGAACTTCGCAACAGAGCAGATTTGGATCCTCACTCAACGTTTGACAAAAAATGACAACATGACTTTTTTTCGTGCTCGTATCTGCACCAGGATGGTAACACACTTGACGTGGGCAGCAAGTCCTTCCTCTGGGCAACACAGAGAGAGCATGATCCGGTCTGTTTAAACTGCTCTTTGCTGACTCCCTGCATGTTTCAGCCTCGATTTGTAGCTTGTATTGATTTGAAAGCTACGAACAGCCAAATTCTGTTGCTGCCCTTAACTGATCAGTGATATCTTGAGCAACATGGTCATCAACACGGTCATGGTCACTGGACAACCTTACTAACCATAGCATCGGCCCATGTTCAACCATCACACCGCGCAACATTAGTTACCATCATCATCACAAGTCAACACCTGGACTCACTTGACTTGACTGGAGGCCTGAGCTCTTCGCTTTCTCCCTGCCGTGTGTCCACGTGGACCAGCAGGTGAGTCAGACGCCTCACGCGGGAATTAAAGATGGCGGCACGGCTCCTGCTGCGCCAGGATGCATCACAGTGTTTCAGGTACTCGCTCAGCAACCAGGACAATGGACTGGGTGCAGAGGATTCTAGGATGAAATAACATAATTAGTGAGTGTGTGTGTGTGTGTGTGTGTGTGTGTGAGCGTGTGTGTGTACCTGACAGTGTGATGCACGTTACTATGGGAACAATCAGAGCTTCCCAACAGGTCCGGCCCAGAGCTTGGGCTGCTTCTGCATCTGGCAGAAATCGCTCCGCAAATGTCTGCTCATGTCTAAGAGCAGAGTTCAACCTACACACAAGCACACAGCAACACATTTGATCCAAACTTGAAGAGTGAAAAGCTCAGTCATCCTGCAGCGGTTAAGAGAGGCTGAGTACTTATTGAAGAGGTGCAGAAGCTGGCTCCGATCCTCTTCCACCTGCTGACACCAACTCTGGGCTTTGATTCTGTAGAAGAGAAAAGTGCGGCAGCACAGCTGCTCCTTGAACACAGGCCAAAATGTTGGCTTGGGACCCAGGACCTCGATCCCACGAATGCGAGTGTCGATACCACCCTGTCAGGAACGAAAGCAAGTGATGAAGTGACGGCTGACAGTACAGACAGACACAAAACAGTCTCACCTGCTGACAGCGCTTTATCCGGATCTGTATGATGGACCAAAAGCGCGTCATGTTTTCCAACAGCACCACACGACTAGCAGACGGAGCCACGTTCACCTGCGACAAAACACGCGACGCATATGGATGGCAGCAGGCTGAGACCGCAACAGCTGGACTTACGGTCTTGAGTTCTCTGTCAATGTTGGAGGGGTTATCTCCCCCCAGAACCACAATCCTGGCTGGCATGTAGCTGGAGTCCTCACTGGCCACTAGGATGCTCAGTTGTCTAGGAGCGCACACACACACACACACACACAAGAGCTTGATGCTCAGGAAAGCATTGGAGCTGTGTGGAGCAGGTACCTGATGACAACGCTTTTGTGCATGAAGATGTTGATGAAGTGGGAGCCAGTGCAACCGTTGGACTCCCAGTAGGTTTTAGGGTTTTTATCCGTCAGTTTGTTTGCCCGATGATGATTCGAAGAGACTTCCACTTTCTCCCAACACCTGTCCTCCTTCACCTTCACACTAGACCCTGGGAGAGAACACACACACACACACACACACACACACACACACACACACACACACACACACACACACACACACACACACACACACACACACACACACACACACACACACACACACACACACACACACACACACACACACACACACACACACACACACACACACACACACACACACACAACACAACGTAATTAAAAACATAACGTGACACTTAAACACACAGAGGTGGCTGGAAAACAGCGGGGAGCATTCAGTTCAGCAGATCAAACTGGCCGACATGTTTGTTCACCTTGACACAGGTTCCTGAGGAAGACATCAAAGAAGGGGATGTTGATGGGGAGGTGGTTACGCCGGTGGTCTTCCACCAGACCCAGAACCATCTAAGACGTAACACGGCAGTGCAGGTTAAGGGCAAGTGAAGACAGCAAGTCGAGACACTGGCCTCTGACCTGTATGCAGCCGGCCAGCACACTGGTGGTCATCTTCCTGTAGAGGGCAGCATACTTCTCACAGTCAGAGATGAGGTCTTGCAGCTCAGCCACCAGTGGCAGGCCAGAGCCATGTTTGTCCAGGACTTTCAGCAGAAGCTCTTTGGTTCCCAGGCGACTCATGACCACAGCATAGTCTTTGTTCAGAGACGCCAGCTGGTAGAGGAATTGCACCAACAGCTGCAAGACCTGGAAGATCATGAGAGTCCAAGTGCCTCTGGTGTTCCCTGTTGTGAACCTGTTCATTTAGTGTCTCACCTCCCGGTCGCTAAGGAAGGAGGACAGAGAGGAAACGCAGGGCTCTATGCACTCGTGCCAGGGCAGCACATCTTCCACGTACTTGTACATGAACTTGAGGAGGATCCTACAAGGACAGCTTTCAGTCAGAGGCAACAAAAGTTACTGTACTTGGGGCCAGTTTGCTGAGAACTGACTGAATGATGGAAATGTAGACGGTCCGGTCTGATCGCTGCTGCTCTAACAGTTGGACCAGCTCCTGGAAGATGTCCCGACTGTGGGTTACCTGAGGACATGAGACCACGCGAATCAGTGGGAGAGACTCAAAACCTCAGAGAAATGATCAGTAAATGGAGCATTGACTTCCTGAGACCAGCGTTCCCATCCGTGAGGGAGACAGGAGTGTGTGTGTGTGTGTGTGTGTGTGTGTGTGTGTGTCACTGCAAGTGTGTACCTCTTCCAGATGTGTGCCGTCTTCACAAAGTAGCTTCTCTATGGTCTGAATCACCTCTTTCATGGCTTTCAGCTCCTTCAGACTCATCATCAGCACCTGGAGCTCTCGATTGTTGAAGACAAGCCGAGGGGAAGGCGCCTCTGAGGAGCAACCACAACCCGTCTTCTACACTTGCTGTGACCCAAGACGGACTCTACTGACCTTTGCTGCCCAGCTGCTGCAGCGCAGAGATGTGGTTGAGGACGATTACGGCCAGCATGGTCTCTGAGCGGGACAAGGTCAGACACTTCTCCAGGACAGTGGAGACGTCGCAGGCCAACAGCTGGGCTGCCAGGCCCTTGTGACTGGACACCAGCGTGTTGAGGACCAGCAGACCACTTCTAACTGCAGGCATGCAGCTGCAGGAGCAGGCACCAAGTCAGAGTGGCTCTCCAGGAGTCAGTGGGGACGGGCAGAGGAGACTTTACCCTTTTGTCTTCAGGGCGAGGCTGATTGCAGCTGGGATGGCAGCCAGGAGGGAGTGAGTGCCTTGTGGAGTAGCTGAGCCAATGCTGGCAAAGATCTCCAACATCATCTGGGAGTCTGGCTCTGACAGAGGCAGACTGTCCACACAGCGCAGGTCATGTTTACTGGCTCCAGTGATGACCCTCAATGCCTGGGTGAGACGTCACCATTGTCACCACCATCACAGCTGCCGGCGCTCGTGTCTCACCTCTAGCCCTTGCTGCTGCACTTGAGCGTCAGCAGGTTGCTCCTGCATGCAGGCCAGAACGGCCTTGACTCCGCCTTCAGTGGCAAAACCAAGTCTCCAATCGTAGCGCAGCATCAGCTGCTGCGTCAGCGTCAGAGTGGAGAGCAGGAGGCTCCGGCTGGACGAAGCCAACAGCTCAACCAGCAGCTTCACCACTTTGTCTCTGGTACAGAATCAGAGCACATTTGAGACTGAGAGTGACAGTTTGCAACTGGAGTGAGTCCGAGTGTGAGTGACTGAGGGAGAGAGCAGGGTGCTGCGCTGTGCAAGAAGCCAGTGGCAACTCAGCAGTCTCTACACTGGGCCAGCTGCCTTCCACCTCTTCATCCTCCCTTACATCCAGCCTGCTAACCAGCTGCTCTCTCTCATGTTCATCAGTTCCCTGAAGACCTGCTTCCATCATTGCCTCACGCTCTCTCCACTTGCCATCCCTGCCGTTGAGCAGCCTAACCGACTCCCCTCCTCTCCGTCTGGCTGGCCTGAATACCATGCAGTCCCTCACACCACCGCCTCACTTGCCTGCCTGCGGCCTCTGCCTACACCCGCACTAGTCCGGCTGCTCTTCTCATCTCCCTGCTTTTCTCTGATGCTTGGATCCTGGACCTCATCAGTCCACCGCCAAGTCTCCTTGTCCTCCCTGGTGATTCTTACACCGGTTTACAATTTCCACTTTACTTCAATATTCCCACTCCATTCAACAGCCAGAGCTGTAATGAAAAGTCAGGTGTTGTTCCAAAATAAATAACCTTCTGAAGCCGTCATTTGTGTTTTCAGTCTTTTTCATGTGGTTTACCTGACACTACCTAGTCAGCCCATGCTGGCAGTGAAACCTTTGAGCTTAGTCCTTTCTTTTCTTTTGCTCCACAACAGAGTTGTCACCCAGATGTGAAAACATTACAAGACAAGAAACAGGTCATCTACGGTGGTCAGAAGGTTACAGCTTGCGTGCGTGAGAATCTGTGGCGGGGCAGCGAGGGCACCCACCTGACAGCCTGAGAAAGGTCACTTCTGCCAAAGTTCTTGTCGGACTGACTCTTGTCCTCCAAAATCTTGGTGAGGACAAGGACTGCAGCCAGCTGCTGGTCATGCTCCGCTGTGGTCCAGCTCTTCCGGAGGATGTCCACAACCATCCCCATCCTTTCCAGAACCGTCTTCCTGCCCTGAGTCTGTGCAACACTGTAAACTGTGACAAAGAGACAGCGACTGATCCCAAGCCGACCAGCGTGACTCAGACCCCCGAGAGAAATCACATCAGTCGCTCAGAAGTTCCGTCTTCCACATTTTCACCTCGCTGCTGTTCTGCAGCTGTGCTTTGCAAAGGTTAGCATGCATCAAAATCTAATGGACCCATGTGGGAAAGAAAAGCCAGCTCCACTTTGTATGTGGTACTAACAGTGGCAGGAGACGAGAGTAAGAAAAATGGGATCAATTAGTGCTTCGTTAATTAATGAATTGTGTGTTACTGTCCAACAGCAGAATGATGCATGAATCTGTCCACATAAGGGGAAACAGCAGGGTGGAAGCGGAGAGCAACTCCTGCGTCCATCAGAGAGGTCTCCTTCCTCATGGATATCTTGGTTTGCACTGCACTGTATCATGTGGTGTGGCAGAACAAAGTTCATCAGTTATTGGGAAATTGGTTGATCATTTTCATTTGTAATAAATCAATATAAATTCACCTCTCTATGTCAAATCCCGAATTCCAAAATTAGGGGTACATTTAAACAGGATTGGAACAGAAACGCACTGGGGTGACAACGGGGGGCGCAGGAATCCAGTTCTGGCCAGCTGGCTTGAGTCTCTAACATGTTGAACTCAGAGGCAGAACAGCTATCTCACCCTTCATCTTGTCCTCCAGGTTGTCTGGTAAGATGCCAGCGTCCACTATGGGGATCTCACTCTCCTCCTCCTCCTCCTCCTCCAGGCTGTTGCAGCTGGAGTTGACAGGAAGCTCCTTCTTTGCTTTTTTACAGACGGATCCCATTGTGGACAAGGCAGACGATGAGCCCTGACTGTCCACACCTGTAGAGTCAGCTGGGCCTGGAGAACCAAGGCATGAAGACTGAACTGAGCGAGTCACGAGGGCAGAAAGAGATGGGAGGCAAAACAGAGTCCCTACCAGAGATGTCCAGGTGCACCGGTTCCCCTCTTTGTTCCTGAAGGTAGAACTTGGAGAAGGTATATGAGCAAAGCAGGTCACTGAGACACGTCGGGGGCAGTTTCTGCTTCAAGAAGTGAAGAAGATTCCAGACCACCGAGCCAGAAACCGACAGACTCAGCAGTGTGGTGTTGTCAAGCTCTGGCGCCTGGGAGACCAAAACGGAGGCATCAGCTCAGCACAGCCTGCTGTTGAAGCACTGGTACCTTGTACTGGTGTACTATGGACAGTAAGACAAGCTGGGAAAATATAGAGTACATGGCTGAAAACATACGCCAGCATACCACAATCATCAGCTGCCCATAGATAGGCTGCAGTGACCTCCCCGTTTTCACTGCTGTAATGTACAGGGTTACGTACATGGCGCACAGACAGAGACCAAATCCAAAAACCATATTTGATCAGGCCCTCCTCGATGTTTTCTGGTGAAGGGCAGATGTTATTCCGGAGTCACTCAATACCAATATCTAGTTGAGGATATGCATTCGCACTTAGAACAGAGAACAGAATTCTTTGTGGCTGAGGGAGAGGCATCTGTGCCATGACAAGAACATTAGGAAAGCTGGCGCCATGGTTCTGAGCCTGAGGAAGAGACCTCCAACGCAGAAAACCCTTGGGCAACCACTCCACCACATCGCTGAGAAACATCAGGGCTAGTTCTCCGCAAGACTGCTGCAGTTCCAAAGCAGAAGTGAATGACAGAAAAAGAACTCTCACCTGCTCCTCCAGACTCTGTCGCAGCAGAACATTCGCTGCCTCTTGCTGGTTGGCTTCCAGTTTCTTGATGAAGTAGAGAACTTCCCACCACTCAGCTCGACTTACAGCTGCAGTGGTGGGAGGGTCCTTACGTAGGTACGGCAATGAGTAAAGACCACCAGGGGGTTTGGCAAAAAAGCTGGAACTCACTGGAAATGACAAAGGGAGCAATAACCCTGGGAGGTCAGTCGTCACCGGGAGGGAAAAGAACCTGCCTGTGATCATCTTGATGGTCTCAGCCAGCGTGGAGGCCTTTTCTTGTGTCTCCTTCTCGCCTTGACTGGTGCCATCTCCATCCAAGATCTCCACCATGTGCCAGTGGACCCAGTAGGTCCGGCCCAGGGACCTCCAGTACACCTGGAGCCAGGATAGAGCACGAGGGTCTTGTTGGGATAAAAGAGCAAACATCTGCTGTTGGACTGACCTGGACGGGGGGGGAGCCGTCATTACTGTAGCGGAACTCTCCCACATCCCCGTTGCCGACTTCCTCGTAGTCCTCCAGCATGCGCACTGCCATGCCGCTCTTCAGGTGATCCTGGACGTACTCTACGTAGGAAGAACGGGACGAGAAATCTGGCCGCCTCTTGTAGACGTTGCCACTGTTTTTCTTCAGCAGCGGAGCTGCATTGGCAGAAGAGTCGCCGGCTTTGGTGAGCGCCACAGTGCCGAACCGCGGCTGAAAAATTGAGCGCACAACTGGCCGCGACCCGCTGTCATCTTGGCACTCCGCATCAGCCACAGCCCCTGCCATGGTGGGCAGTTGGCGGTTCCGGTCCCAGCCCATGACCCGCACCAGCTCTGAAATCAGGTTGGCCATTGCCATAGTGAATTCAAACTCCCGCTCCATATAGAGGCGCTCTGAGTGGGGCGCGCCGCTCGAGGGTGGAACAGCTGTGGAGACGCCAATGTCCTGTCTATCTGAGCAAGGCTCGGTCCCCGCAGAGTTCAGCAGGTCCATTAAAGACGTGACGCACAAATAGCGCTTGACCAAGGAGAAGAGGAGCTTTCCAGGAATCTAACAGAGACGGAAAACAAAATGAAACTCGCACACACCACATGACACCAGGTGGGAAGTTGAGACCCCAAACTACACACAGAGAGACAACACGACCAGTCAACAAGGACACGAATGACCCCGCTCATATTAAATCAGCCACGCTGCTGATGAAGCCTTGGGGTCAGACCACAACTCCTCCTTCACAGGCTACAGTGACGCATGATTGGAGCCAAGAGTAGACGATTATATCATACACCTGTGCAGCATCAAGAGTCTCCAGTGGACGCTCTACCTGGGGCAGATGAATCCCTTCGAATGAGATGCCATGTTCCTCAGACGAGGTGGTTTCTGCAAACAGCTCCAGCAGTGTGTAGCGGTTGTCAAAGTCCATATGCTGTTCAATTCCATCCTGCTGGCTGAGGGACAAGAGGACGTAGGCGCGGCTTCCTGCGGGACACGAGCACAAGCGTGAGCAACTGGAGCGCAGGCTTTTGTGTGATGCCAATACTTTTGTCTCAGAAGGGCCTTCAGTTTGGAATTAGCTCACCGCCACAATCACAGGAATGTTACTGATGGTCAGCGCCACCAACGGACCTCAGACAGGAGTTAAGAGCCATGTGACTGGAATATGTTTCGCATGCGCATTCAAATCCTCAACGGAAGACGTTATTGTAGATTGTGGATTTTGACTTCTCACGCGGGGTTTGGGCTGCAACTCCAGCGATTCCCGTATAGACAAATCCGCCACACAACTTGCTCACCCGCATCGTGTGACGCCAGTGCACGCAGCATCTTGCTGGCACTGCGTCTGGTCTGGGTCTCCTTGTGGCACAGCAGCTCCATCAGCAGGTTGAGGGCACCGGTTTCCTTGAAAACGCCCACAAGAGAGCCAATGCTGGCATAGGCGCTCAGCACGTGGATGGTGTGCATGATGCTGATGGAGAACTCGCTGGTCTTGGCCATCTGCCTCCGGGCACGCAGCACCAGGTTCTTCACATCCTCCTTCATGTCCAACAGCTCTACCTCGTCAAACGTCACGTCACTGGCAATCTCCTCCAAACTCCTCTGGCCGCCATCCCCAGCTGACGCCTCCTTCAAATGCAGATTCTCCTGCAGAGGGCGCTGCGAGTCTAGTTTCCTCTTACCCAGCAGAGCGGGGCAGTTTGCATAGACATCCTCCGTCGTCATCCACATGAGGATGTTTTCCTGCTTGGCATCCCCAGAGGCGGAACTGGTCGAGCCACCGTTTCGGGAGCAGGCACCCTCGACTCCGATGGCATCCCTGACCGCCATGCCTGAGCGGTCGCCGGTGTTGATGAGACACCATCGTATCAGGTACTCTGTCTGACCATCATAGGTTCTTCGTTGACGGATGAGTTCCTCCGGAAAAGCCTGCAGATGTGGGCTAAGTTGGACCAAGAGGTTTCCATTGCGGCGTTCACCAACCATGATAGCTAGGGGCAGAAATGGAGAATAATGGAATCAATAAGAATACCTATCTTACATATCAAATCTTTAGACGCAAGAGATGCAAGTCGGGATGTCGCAACCTATTTATATATTTAGAAGTCTATTTAGACAGGGCCAAATTCTAATCCAGCGGGATCATTTATGCGAATACCAAGTGTCAGCTCAGCCAGATGTTTCAGTGGAGTCGCACTGAATGTTTATTGACTGAGTACGGACAAGACACAAGACTACAAGAAGTTTTCTTCAACTGGTAAGATGTAGTCAACAACCAAAGAAACCAAAGCTCAAGCTATCAGAGAAGTTCATGAAAGCGTCAGGACCCAGCGCCGTAGGATCGCAGCACAAACTCCCTTCTTCTGCCATCAGCTCTGTTAGCACTGGGGCCGGACCGTCCTGAACAACACATTCTTGGCGTCTCATATCGACGCAGCCAGTCGACTAGAGTAGACTGACTTTGACGTTGGTGAACTGTTGAGACCAGAGTGCTGTGGGTGAATTCTGGGCAGGGGGTGGATGGGCGTGTATAGAACGAGAGAAGCCAACTCCGCGCGGTCCTTTGGCGCCAGCCCTACGAAGGACGTCACTTGATTTTCTCTCCGGTGACAGTTTGCTGTTTGCTTTGGGCTTGGCCTCAGTTAATGTCAACGGTCAGTCGCGGAGCTGGAGGTAAAAGTCGGAGCCTCAGTGGACTCGTGACGCTAACCGCCCGTGACTTGGCTCGATGACTCGCAGACGCAAGTCAAGCGAGGCGGAAGTTCACCGAGCTGCGCGTCACACACGTCACTGGCGGAAGGTGTCGCTCTTAATTCGGTAAACATACCACGGTGGCTTCATCCGCTGCGTCTCTCGCCGTCCGGGACTGCGTCGTGCCTCGGCCTGTGCGCCTTATTGCCTCGTGTACGAAGAATACAACCACCTTTGTGAGCCGCCCGGAGCTCAGTCCAGAACTTCAACAGTCACGCATGCGCACAGAGCGCGGCCGCGGATCCCTTCAACAATGATTCGCCGTGCGTACTGCCACATACCGGCCGGAGGTAGAACTGCAACAACAGACTCCAGCTGGCGGAAGGTCGCGCTCTCGGTCCCGACTACCACGGCGCGTGGCCAGCTCGCTTGCACAAACAGGAAGTTATGTCAGGCCCCACGGAAACGCCGACGAGAAGATGCTGAAGAAAAGTGCGGCGGCTCTCGCCGCTCTCGTCCTCGTCTTTGGTAAGTGGCGCACTTTCTTGACCTCCTGTGGCGCACAGTCCAAGGACCTGCGCGAAGGTGGCTTCCTTCCTGATGATCTCCACTTCCTGGTTTAATTCATTATTTGGATGCATCACACAGCCCTCTCTCGATTATCAGTTTGTAATATATATATATATATATATATATATATATATATATATATATATATATATATATATATATATATATATATATATATATATATATTTTATTTTATTTTTTGGCTTGCCAGCGGTCCGCAACCTTGTCTTTTGCAGACGTTCATTGTCACGTATTCGCCACCTTTAACAGCGTATTTGGAGAGCAATGTCGCCACCTGTCGGCAGTTTTCACAACTTCCTGAATCGCATTCATACTGTTTGCCGGATGCCGCACTGTGGCGAGGTGCGCCGTCAGTCGTCCAAAAAAAGAGGCGCAACATGAGGGCACGCCGTCGTCAGAGTGCGGGCCAATCCTGAACCTCTCGTGTGTCCTGCTTAACTGGCTTCGTTCCCTGCAGAGGTCATGGCTGCAGTGGGAAGCCATCGTAGCCGCTTGACTGGCTGCCAGACGCTCGGATCCCCATGCAACATCAGCCTGAATGACCACGACCTTCAGAAGTTTGTTCTCATCGCTGCCCAGGCTTTCAACAACCAAACCAACGACGCCTTCCTCTTCAGACCAGCTGCCATCTTGAGTGCTCAACGGCAGGTAATGAAACGCGCACGTGAGTTGTGTTGAGCCCGGCGGCCGACCTCGTCTGCTGTCTTGGTGAAGATTGTGAAGGGACTTCACTACATTGTGGAGCTGGAGCTTGCTAGAACTGTCTGTCCCAAACGCGCCCACAAGAATCTGAAGCAGTGCGATTTCCAACCTGCTGGAGCCCTGAGCCAGGTGATTGTGGACCACCTCCGGTGAGTCTGGGGCAACATTCATGAACATGCTTGTGGTTTCAGACGCTCCGCTGCCACGCAGACATTTGGTGGATTCCCTGGACTCACCGGCTGCAGACGCAAATACACTGCCCAACTTGAGGCGCAGCGTGTCTCACTCACAGGTGTCCCACACGTGAATGCTGATGAAATAAAATGAAAAGCTGTGTTTGATGAGTATCAATGCAAACGAACCCCGGCACCTGTTGTGAGATGCACATTAACACACAGGAAAACAAACAGGAGGACGGAGACACAACGACAACAAACTCTCACTAACAAACACGCGACCATCCGATGAACACGCAAGTACACACGCGTCCAGTCAAAGTCATCCATGTGATCACACCATCAATGCTGACACGCATCGGAATAAGGAGAGACATTTATTGACTTTTGAGGTGAGAAATAAAAAGTCAGTGCGTGTGTGTGTGTGTGGCCTGGTGGGTCACCCTGCCGCCCTCAGGTCCAGTCTGACCATGAAGGGCGAACGGTATGAACCCAGGTACAAGCTGCCAGCGTGCTCCAGGACCTCGCTGACGTAGGGAACCACCTGGCCACCCGGATCGTGGAAACTGCGGGAACACACGCCGCCCTCATGCAGCTCAGCAACCAGGCTGTAGGGCGGCGCCAGCTTCACCAACACCTGCTGATTGAAGAGCTACAGGGAAGGAAGAGAAGATGGATGAGCAGTGTCCAGCACCAGGGACCTCAGATGTGGCAGCAAAGTCTGTGTGTGTTCAGAGGGAGCGGGCGGCGCCCTGGCATACTGGGACAGTCACTCGCCCGTCTCATCGAAGTCAGCTGAGGACATTGGGACGGCCGGTCGTCTCCGTCAGCTCATCTGCTCTCGCTCCTCCTGCTGCCCTGTGGGGCCCAGGACTCCCTGCCTCCAACACACGGGCCTGTCTGACTCCCCGTCACACTCTTCCTTCAAATCTAGACCCACTCCATCGCTCCTCCTGTCTACACCACGCTGAAGACGGCCAGTCCAAGCCTCACTGCCGACCTAATATTCCGACATTCACATCAACTCCTTCCTGTCTGGCCTCAGCACGTGTTGCGGCTGGATTTTTGTTCACACCTTCCGCCAAACTCGACATGAAGCAACGCGAGTGGTCACCTTGAACAGGAGTTTCTTGATCCACGGCCTCTGGGACAGGAAGTCCAGCGGAGAGAATCCAGGGTTGGGCCTTATGGCTGACATGGCCACCCAGTATCCGCCACTGGAGCTGGGCCGGATGTTGTCCGGGAAGCCAGGGAGGTTGTCCATGAACGTGTCCATGCCACCTTTGTTCAGGCCCGCCACATGCACTCTGAAGGACAGACAGCCACATGCAGTCTCCACACGCTTCTGACAGAGAGTTCACATGCCCCCTCTCAGGGGGTACGTTCCCCTCAGCCCGTCAGCGAGCCACAAGCCACGCGCTCCCACAGCAACCCGGTCCATAAGGATGGGAGTCAGCCATCTCTAAACTGCCTGTTAGCAAAGGGTTAGCAGCATCAAAGCTCAGTTCCTCCTCTTGGCAGCAGACCAGGGCGACAGCTCCCCAGGGGCCTCACGTACAAAGGCATGGCTCGTACACAGATGTGTGCGCACGTTTGAGCAGTCGTGTGGCCATTGCTCTTAATGGGTGGTGTGCGAGTGTGTGTGCGTGTGTGTGCCGGCAGAGGAGCAGAAGCTCCGCACACGTCACCCGACTGGAGAGTCGTGAAACATTCTGGACATGAGAACTTCTCTTCATCTTCAGGGAAACACAGCACGCAGCCTGGCTGCTGAGCTGCTGCGTCTCAGTGGCACCACCACACTGACCTTCCTCACCTGGCTCTGGTGTGGAGCTACCTGCGTATCCGGGCCATCGTGGTCTCAGCCACCAGCACCGACTCCTGGTCCGGAAGCAGCTGGATGCCGTTGGGGAATCGCAGGTTCTCCATCACCACAGACACTTCTCTGGTCTCAGCGTCGTACTCCAGCACTCTGACAACACCAGGAGAGTTGGCTGCCTGCCACGCTGTGCGCCTGTCACATCACTTCCTACCTTCCGTCGGCTGTGGCCTCCATCAGGAGGTGCAAGTAGTCTCGTCGCTGCCATCTGCTGGAGGAGGAGGTGAAGTATATCTTCTTACCATCCTGAGTCACGTCCAAGTCGTTGATGAAGGACAACCTCCTCCCCGCGACCTCCTGACCCCCCACCACCAGCTGGGTGGAGGCGCCTGCAGACAGGCGCGTCACCTTCCGATCCCAGCGAGAGAGAGGCTCCGCCTCACCTGTGCTTGGGTCCACCTCAAAAATGCCCAGGTAAGCGTCGGCCACAAACAGCGTCCCGTTGGATCCGGCTCTGATGCCCAGCGGCCTCCCACAGCTGGGCTCCTGCTCCAGAGACCCTGCCGAGCCACACGCGTCAGACATCAGAGCCCAGGCGGTCCACGTGCACAAGTCCACCCCGACTTCTTCTGCCTGCCTGCTTCAGCTCAGCCCAGAGACCACGGACGCCCTCGACTGAGCCACAGCGAGATCGACAAGCGACATGTTTGCCAGGTCTAGATTCCAATCTGGAGGTGACCTCTCTGCGAGGGCCTCTCAACTCAGCCAGTGGAGATCCCCACACCAGCCTACGGCTTTTCAGGGTCCTGCATTCACGTCACACGGTGTGAACTTCCGCTGACCACAGGCCAGGTCAGGTTCATTCTGTGCTAACTCCCTTCTCGCCTCGTTCTCTCAATGCTAGTTCTTCTGTATTTGTGAGCAGCATTCTGAAAAGTATTATTACCATGCCGAAGGGTGGGGTTGTGGGTGAAGAAGTGTCTTGTTTGCTACTTGGAGCCACTGCCTCCTCCACCCCAGTCTGGCAGCGTGTTTCAGAGCTCAGATACCAGCACAGAGGAGACGTGTTTGGGGGCGCAGCAGTGCAGTCAGACACACACCATGCCAAACATATCTGTGGACAGCAGCGCAGACTCACCGCAGGGCGGTTTTCCAAGTCGAGCCAGAGTGAAAATCCTCCGACCCACCAGCTTCACAATTCTTCCGTCAGCCGTCCCACTAAAGAAAACATCTGTGGAGAGGGAGGGCAGCTTAGCGCACAGCCTGGCCTGCAGCACGCCTGCACACACCTCCCAGCGCTGCGATCGACTCGGGGCCAGTGAGCTGCTCCTGAAAAAGTCTCTCAGCATCGCGGAGTCGCAGGTTGGGAGCCCAGCTGCCTGTCATGAATGGGGGGTCCTTGAGACTGTCGCCCAGCAGGGGAAGCATCCACAGATGAGGGTCAGAAGCCTTCTGAAATGTCACCCACCTCTGGCACGTCCGTCTCACCTGAAGACGCTAGGCTGGATGGGCGACTCCAGAATCAGGGTAATGACCAGGACAGGAAGCAGCACGACTCCCCCCACGGACAACAGTGTCACCTGGAAGACTTTGCCACTGTAGGTTCTGGAACAGGAAGTGACTGATCAGCGCTGCTGAAGTGAAACCAGCCAGGTGACAATAGTGAGCCTTGGCATGAATGGGACTGCAGGTAATGTCGTCAACAACTGGCTTTGTTTCTAGGCCGTGTGAACACTTCATGACGCCATGGCGACTTTGCCTCACCAACACCAATTCAATTTGGGGAAGGGGGTGGTTTGACACGGAGCGGAGAGGCACCGCTCCAGGTCGTCACCGAGCCCGGCTGATGCGGGACCCGCGGCTCGGCGGGGATCCAGCAACTGCAGCGCCACACGCCCCAGAAGGCTCGTGGTCGCGGGCGGCCTCCGGCGGAAGCCTTGTTGCTGTGCTCAGTGGTGACAGCTCCGAGCTCGCGGGACCGAGGCGCTCGCTTTCAGCAGCGACGCTGACGGCATTCATGCTATTCCACGACTCACTTCATTCAGGAGTCGGATACATTGGCGCTGCAGGGCCGCGGCTGCGCGCTTACCCGGTGCTCTTGTGCCGGGGCCCGGGCAGCTCGTCGGTGATGATCTGGGGCCGCTGCTGCCGTCGAAATCGAAGCCCCGCCCCGTCATTCATTCTGAATGCTCGGTCCGGTTCGGCACAGTCACCGTCCCGAGCCAGTTCAGGTGTTAGCCGGGTGGTGAGCTGCTACATCCAGCGGCACTGCTGTATCGTCAGCCAGTGCACAAGCGCCATGCAGGAGGAGTTCCGGTGTCCTTTCAAAATAAAACCTCACATCGCAGTCATTGCTGCCGTGAGATCCACCCAACGCTCTGCTTTGTAGAGTCAGTGAACGAGAGCGAGCAGGCTGTTACAGTTTCGACGGTTCAGGAAAAGGGTACTTCATTATGCAGTATCGAATTGTACCCAGCAGAGGGCAGCAGAGAGTTGCCAACAAAGCTGAGAAGGTCTGCAGTTGAAATGCAAACCAATGTCGTTTCGTCCTTCCGATGAAGTTCGCTCTGACCGTCCATTTTAAGACACACCCACCATGAAGGTCCGCACTGTGCCTACCGTCTTCATCTCGAGCATCTCAATGACAGC
The DNA here is from genome assembly GCF_027744825.2 of Synchiropus splendidus. Lineage (NCBI taxonomy): Eukaryota > Metazoa > Chordata > Actinopteri > Syngnathiformes > Callionymidae > Synchiropus > Synchiropus splendidus. The sequence continues at coordinate 25,626,033 of NC_071342.1, read as the reverse complement.
GAGTCTTTTTGGGCAGACGAGTGCCATCCTTCGCTTCAAACAAACCACGTCTCTTCAGCTTCCTGGTGCTGACTGACGATGCTCCTGAAACAGCTGTGCGGACTCCACCAACAAGGGTCGGACACAACGGGACTGACGTGCTGCCCACAGAGAGTGACGTCGACCTCCGCTACGGATCACGCGGCCACGATGAGGAGAAAACCTCGACAGATTAAAGCTGATGTTGACAGACGGACCAAACGAGCGGATAATTCATTTGATCTGTTAATCAAAGCAAACAGATGCTCCTCATTTCATCCGAAGTGTTGCCTGAAGGATCATTGGCAGCTGAGGTCTATCGAGACCCCGATTGATCCGTGACACGTCGCACTTTCATCTGGACACAAACGCGGCTCGACAGTGTGCATGTGGAGCGGACCACGGCCAGAACCAGAGAGGGGCCGGTGGCTCGTGACGTCAGGACGCAGGTACCAGAGGGGAGGGAGTTGTGCTCCTCCTCGCCAAGTCCCCGATTAAAGAGCATTGACTGTGTGTCATAAACGAAGGAAACAACAATATAAATCGTGTAAAAGCAGCTCACAAGCTCTCAAGGGTTGGAGACACCCCCCCCCCTCATAGCTTCCTCTGCTCCGTGAACAATCTGCAGTTCCACTTCTACCTTGATCCGTCTTCTCTGTGACAGTGTTTGTTTCGGCCAAGCTTCCTTTCGACGACAGACCAGTCACTTGTGGGAGAAGGCTGGAGGAGCGAGTCACGTCACGGCTGAGCCCTCCACAGCTTTGGATCAGTAGAGGTCATGGTGTCAGGCCAAGGGGGGACCAGCTAATGTTTTCTCTCCTGCTGCTTTAATTTCCTTTAATTTCTTCGTTGACTTTCTTGAGAGCAGCAGCTGTCGCAGAATTAAGATTAGAGAGGAAAGCCGTCTGATTGAAGCAGAATCAGGTCACTGATCTGTGTGTGCGTGTCAGGAGACGCTACGTGTGTGTGTGTGTCAGCACACTGCAGTGGTGGTGCCTCATCTGTCAACCGACCAGCCCTTCCTCACATATCCTGCTCAATTGGCGAGGTCGGAAAAAGGGATCTTAATCACTGTAAATAACTGAGAGGAGTGGAAGTTCTCCTTCAGACACACGTGCAGCACTTCACGCCTTCATTAGGGATGAAGTGTCAGGAAAAGTCATCACGCCATCACAGACAAGCGCATGGCAGGGAAACGCCGCCAGTCACCAGCACCTCTGTGTGTGGGTGTGTGTGTGTGTGTGTGTGGATGTGTTTGTGTGTGTGGGTGTGTATGTGTCTGTGTGGATGTGTGTGTGGGTGTCTGTGTATGTGTGTGTGTGGATGTGGATGTGTGTGTGGGTGTGTGTGTCTGTCTGTCTGTGTGTGTGTGGATGTGTGTGTGTGGATGTGGATGTGTGTGTGTGGATGTGGATGTGTGTGTGGGTGTGTGTGTCTGTCTGTCTGTGTATGGATGTGGATGTGTGGGTGTGTATGTGTGTCTGTCTGTCTGTGTGTGTGTGGATGTGGATGTGTGGATGTGGATGTGTGTGTGTGGATGTGGATGTGTGTGTGGGTGTGTGTGTCTGTCTGTCTGTCTGTGTGTGGATGTGGATGTGTGGGTGTGTATGTGTGGATGTGGATGTGTGTGAGTGGGTGTGGATGTGTGTGTGTGGGTGTGGATGTGTGTGTGTGGGTGTGGATGTGTGTGTGGGTGTGGGTGTCTGTCTGTGTGTGTGTGGATGTGGATGTGTGGATGTGGATGTGTGTGTGTGGATGTGGATGTGTGTGTGGGTGTGTGTGTCTGTCTGTCTGTCTGTGTGTGGATGTGGATGTGTGGGTGTGTATGTGTGGATGTGGATGTGTGTGAGTGGGTGTGGATGTGTGTGTGTGGGTGTGGATGTGTGTGTGTGGGTGTGGATGTGTGTGTGGGTGTGTGTGTCTGTCTGTCTGTGTGTGGATGTGTGTGTGTGGGTGTGTGTGTGTGGATGTGGATGTGTGTGTGTGGGTGTGTGTGTGTGGATGTGGATGTGTGTGTGGGTGTGGGTGTCTGTCTGTGTGTGTGTGGATGTGGATGTGTGTGTGTGGGTGTGGATGTGTGTGTGTGGGTGTGTGTTGGGCCAGTTACTTTTGAAAGGTCATGAGTTATGGCTGCTGGTGTCACCTCCCAAAGTCCTACCGAGTCACCACAGAAGGCACTTCTGAACAGGGCTGTGAAGATAGTGTCACCCATGTCTCAGAATGTCTCAAACTTGAAACGCTTTACTTGAGCAGCCAGTTCCCCAAGTTAGATTAGAGCCGCTACAGTAGATGACGTGTCCCGCAGCAGGGAAATGTATCGCCACACAGACACTCAAAGACAACCAAGCTGTACACAAAGCAACCGTTGACTTCAAAGATCAATCATCACTCAACCCATTGTCATGAATATGTTGAGGATGTCAGTGTTACCTGCTGTAGTACTAAGACTTTTAGCAGCCCTGCAGCACAGCACGGCAGCATGTTCTCAGTAACGCACCTGACAGTCTCCAGTGTCCCAAGGCTTTGAGACTCACTCTCCCGTCTCACTCTGCTGAGAAGGTGATGGGTTGCAGCCTGCCCCCTCTTCAGGACTTCTCTGTCTCCAGAGACCTGCAGGTGGGATCAGAGCCTACTCACCCTGGTCTTGGACTGTCTGTCCCTCATCCCTCTGGCAGGAGAACCTCCCGTCACAGGAACAGCTTCTTCAGACTGATGAATTCGTGGTTTGATTCGATTTTCTTTTTGTTCGTGACTGCACGTTATTCCAAAGCACTTTCCTGGTTGGTGGGATCCCCACTGACCATGGCAATGGTCAGCTGATTCTGACCCTCCAAGGTCACCGAGTCTCACCACGTGCATTTTCCCAAGCGGAAGGACAACTGAGCTTGAATGTCCACTGCGGCCTGTTGCGAACCCTCCTCCTCAGGTGAGGTGAGGAGGAGGGTTCCACATGGACACGGCGCTGTTGTACCTGGACGTTCTCACAGTGAGGAGGTCGTCGGCGAGTCATCCAACTGGGAGAAGGTCTCGGTGCCGGAGGTTTGTGGCTTTCGTTACGTCAGCTGGACACCACTAAAGGAGGGCTGCTGCTTGACTCCCCTGCTGACGTCACGTAGACGTTCCGAGAACATCCTTTTACTCAGCAGTTTGTTTTCCTTCGTTCCTTCAACGTCATCTGTTAGGGTCCATATTATTATGAAAAGTGAGTGAAAATCACTTCAATGATTCCATCGTCTTTAACAAAACAAATGTAGTTTTATTGTGATCAATGATTTACTGTAAAATAATGTTGGTGCTTAAGTTCACAAACTCTAAATATCTCAGCTCTTGCAATGAAAAACCTTTGGCTAGTTTCAAATCAAAATTCTAATATTCAACATCAATCTTTTAGACATGAATGACCTGCTTCTGAAACTCGGCAGGAATTTGGCGGCCAGCGCTTTCCTAGTGAGTGGGCTCCTCACTGACACTGGCAGGGATTCAGTCTTGGGTGCTTCACTCCCAGGGGTGGGTCAAGTCACTCCAGACATGGCTGAATAGTCGGGTGTTTTACATGAGGTCACGCAACAGTGCCAACTCTCCTGAACTAAAAATGTCAGGTGAGTAGGGCAAGCATGACCTTGGATGCTGCAGCCTCCTCCTGAACTCGCTCTGCTTTGAGGCGTGTTCATCCCAGACAGCAGAGAAATGGCTTTGTCAATGGGAGACAGGATCAAGTTGGTCACGAGTCTCTGCACAGACCTAGGAAAGCAAGAAGCCAAGTTCAGACGTGTGAACGGAGGCGCCGTGTGTTCCAGGTCGGCTCCTTGTGGAACGGACACTTCATCAGATGGACACTGGGGCCCACTAAGCTCTGCCGGGTTGCTGCTGTGACTGGGCTCCTGCGGACGCGACCCAGAAACAGAGTACAGTCGGTCCAGTCCACTTACAAGTCATTCATTTCTTTCAGTCAAATGAACTTTGTTCTCTTCTGCTGTCATCTGACAAAAAGGTGGGACATTCATCAGCATGGGTCATAAGGTGCCAGAGCAGAGGGTTGCAAAAATACTGTCTTTTATTAGAGTTAAACATCTCAACGATATTTACACAACAATCATGGTGAACCTTTGTACAATAACCATATAGATCATGAGTACTTGCATGACATTTACAACCACAAGCACAAACAAACCAAACATGAACCAAAGTTCTCTGACGCGACTCCACGACACCAGACTGGAGCCTCGTGTCTGTTGTGCTTCTCATCCACCAAGGTGGAGAGAGTCGCGTCGCCTCGGGAGCCGTACTGGTGCACCAAGTGGAGGAGGCGTCACCTCCAAACCCACTTCAGCTGCGATCCGACTGAGCACTGCCTGGCCGCAGCGGAGATGGGGCGGGTCTTAGCGAGGGCCCGCCCTCCTCCTCTTCCTCTTCCTCCTGCTGCTGCTGCTGCTGCTGCTGCTTGGAGGAGCTGGACAGATCCATGGCCATGTCTTCCTCCAGCGGCTCCTCCTCCTCCTCCTCCTCCTCCTCGTGTTTCACTTCCCCCTTTTTCCCGCCACAGCGTTCCGATACGTCACGGAAGGAGTCCGAGTGGGTGGAGGCCAACTCAGCAGGACTGGAACATTTTTTGGCCATTTCCATGGATTTTTTGTGCATCCCTGCAAAAGGAAGGTGCAGCGGGGTCAGTTGAGGTCACCTACAGGTCACTGCTTGTGCTGTCCCAGTGCCAGGGTGTGTATTTGCGCGCTGGTGTGGTGCGCGTGTGCCACTGACGTGCATGCGGCTCACCGAGCAGCCAGGGGGCGCAGGATCCCACCAGGCCGTTCTTGGCAGAGTTGAGGATGGACTCGGGCAGTGGGATGGAGTGGCGGACCATGGCCCCGTAAAGTCCGTACTCGGCCATGACGCTGCTACGCCCCCAGCACTTCTCACGCTTCCGCCATTTGGCCCGGCGGTTCTGGAACCAGACCTGGACAACAGGACAGGTCGGAGTCACTCCACGAGATCCCAAGAGGATTCACCCCCACATGCAGACCATCCCCACACAACAGGACGTTCTGGCTCTGAGCCCAGTCCTTGGCGAGGTCACCGGTCCTGCTCTGCTCTCTACAGAGGTGGATGCGTTTAGGTCTTGACCGTGAGGAGCACTGGTGTCACTGGTGTCACTGGTGTGGAGTGCGTGTTCGCCTGCTGGGCCCCAGAGTCGGCCGTTACCTGGATGCGGTCCTCGGGCAGCTCCGTCTTCATGGCCAACATCTCTCGCGCGTACACGTCAGGGTAGTGCGCGTCGTGGAAGGCTTTCTCCAGCTCTTCCAGCTGCTGCGACGTAAACACCGTTCTGTGAACCGCAGAGGTCACGTGGTCAGTTTCACGCTCACACCCTGGTGGCTCACGTCACAACGTCGCCACGAGCCCGCGCGGGCTCGGGCCCGCTCCCGGCGGGCGGGACAGCGACGACAGTCCGTGAACAAAACCAACACAACCGCGCGAGACCTTTCGAGTCACCTTAAAGCGTCAATTCAGTCAAGCGATGGTGGAAGCCGTGAAACCATGTGACCATTTTAGTTTCCCCGAGCGGGAACATTTCTGAGCCCACATTTTTCTACGCTTTACTTTTGTTCGTGAGAGAAAAAAATCCAGCCGCGCTCCATAATTCTTGGAGAAAGCAAAATGGCATCACAACAATAGTAATAATTTCCGAACTCACCGGTGGCGTCTCTTCTTCCTCTTCTGAGAATTTCCAGAAGTTTTGGATTCACCGTGGTCCGACATGCACTCGTCATCTGCCGAAGTGTCAGGATTGGTTAACGGGGACGCATCGAAAAGCAATTAGACACAGAGAAAAACAATAATCGGAAAAGGTCATTATTATTATTATTATTTTATTATTATTATTATTATTATTATTATTATTATTATTATTATTATTATTATTATTATTATTATTGATATTATTATTATTTCGATGGAAAATTCCCAAACGTAACGTAACGTACTCATCTCAGAACTCCGGTACTCCGGCTTTTTTTAAACCAGTATTCTAATGGTGTTTTATCGAAGCCTTATACCAGACTGTCGGAACCGAGCTCGAGGACAATAACCCTGCAACAGTGGATGGAACAGAGACACCGGTGTCGGTGGAGGAAAGAAGGCCGCGTGAGGCCGTACCGGAGTAAGCGTCTCTCTGGGCCTCCAGGCTCTGCAGGTAGTGCGGGTCTGGCCGGGCCTGCAGAAGCGGCAGGTGTCCGGGCAGGAAGCACGGAGCCCCGGGCGGCTGCTGGGCCGCCAAGCTGCACAGAAAACCGAGCCCGAGAGGCAGAGACCCGCTTGGGAAGGAGAAGCTGCCGAGTCCTGCCGGCACCTGCGGCTCCGACCCGGTACCTGTCGCTGGCAGCACCGAACCCGGATGTCCACCGGGCTGCTGTCGCACCTGTAGGTCCGACTCGAGGCCCAGCAAGTCAGTGATGGCGAATCCTTTGGCTCGGAACCCAGAGCCATGCAGACGGGATTTATCAATTCCAAAGCCCGGAGAGAGGACCTTGACTTTGGGCTTCTCCTCGCCGACTTCCTCCCGACCCGCCATTTTCACTTCAGGTTGCGATGTCGCGTGCTGGACGGTGTCAGGCCGGGATGGGCCGCGATGGCTGGACTTTATAGCGCCGCACCGACTCGGATCAGCAGAGCGACCAATCAGAGGCCCGATCTGCTTTCTCAATCTCAGAGGATTAATTGCACCAATTTTCCTTCAATCCGATCAGAGTTTTTAATTTAAACACACACACACACGCACGCACGCACGCACGCACACGTGCCTCCCCTTCTCTTCTTCTTGCTGTTACTACCGCTGCATTACTGCTGTGGCTGGACAGGGTGTAATGTGTTTGGACCGGACCCACTGGATTTCAGATGAACTCAATCGAAGGCCCGGACGGGGAAAAGACCAGGTCCGGAACATCACACCACATACAAAATACAAAGATAAAGACACCAAAGCAGAACACAACAAGTGCGATAAGTGGATCTCTTGGACCTTTTCCTAATTGCTAAAATAAATTCACGATCTAGGAATAGAATTATATACAAACACATTTGGCTATTTAAAGTGCAAATGGACTGTGGACTGACCTTTAATTTAACAAGGTAACTTGATTTTATTTGACAGAGTCGAATGCTGTTCATCTCCAACCAAAGTCACATTTTTGACTGACTCTGTGGATGTCTTTGCATGTGCATAATTATATGATAATAAAGCATTAATTGTAGATGTATTTGTGCATTGGAATGTTTTCACAATCAAACAAAGTGAGTCATGAGGAAGCGAACCCTATCCATGAACCTGCAGGTCCCTCCGACAGCAGGGGCGTTGTTGACGTGTGCATACAGGAAGATGAGTTCTAAATTCAGCCTCTGTTATTTCAGCATTTCTTCAGATTTATTGATTGTAAAGTGGCGAGGCCAAACTGCTGTGAAAGTTCAACAATTGAAAACACACACACACACACAAAGACACACGCACACAACAACACAAATCATAGATTTGATTGTTCCCAATTTTACAGATTATAAAGGTTTTTACCAAATCACATCAGTTTGACTCGTTTAAGCTGAAAAGAAGGTGCTGGATTAATGTGTGTGTGTGTGTGCGTGCGTGCGTGTTTGGGCGTGAGAGAGAAACTTATGTTCAGACTTGGATTACCAGGATATGATTGATTGATTTTGTTGTTTTCATAATCTTCAGATTAAACTTTCATCTTCACATTCTTTCTGTAAATGAACGAGTGAATGAGGGATGTCACTGTGCTGCATCAACCTTTTTTCATTTTTCATCGACCACACATGACTTGTGTTGATCATTGAAATTGTTGTTCAGCAGTTCAACGTGTGACACGTTGAGCGTCACTGCCGACACTCAGCACAGTCGCATGACAATCTTTACAGCACTTGTCATGTGATTCATATCCAGAATTGGCCCCAGTTACCATTCTGCCGCTGGTGTTTCTGGTCATCCAGGTCTGAAGTTCGGGGCCTCCGTGGGCAGCAGGGTTTCAGGGTTTTAGCTGGCACCGCCACACGGCAAGTCTGTGGCCTGAGCGCTCACCTCTGTGCCTCCGTGATGCCTGAGACAACGTCAATGTCTGCCTCTTGACTGCAGACGTGGGGCACTAACAGATGCTCTTGTGCAGTCACAAGCACAACTCCAGGGATCATGGAGACATGTTGGTGCAGATGCAGCCGCTGTCAAGGCTTTACAGAAGAAGAATTCCATCACAGGGATCCTGCCGTTTTCTCTGCTTCACCTCAACAATGGAGCAATGTGTCTGACTGGTGTCCTCCCTGGGCTACATGAGGGCGAGCAGCCGAGTGGCTTTCATTTCCAGACCATGACTTTGGAATCTTGTTCAGTGCGCTGGAAGACCCGAGCTGGATTCATCTGTGAAACGTTGCGGCCGTCGAGACAGAGCTTCCTTTCTCTGAGAGCTTTGAGTCGAGTCTTCGGTTCAGATGGACGAAATGCGAGGCCGGGCTTCTGTCATCGGATGACAGGGAAGAAAGTGATGTCAGGACGCAAGGCCTTCACTTTGAAAGCGTCATGTCTTCTGTCGCTGCTCGACGTGACGCCTGGCGACGCTTCCGGTGTGAAGGATCCGACGAAGGTCCAGATCTGGAGTCCAGGTGAAGCCAGGCAGGTGTGCCAATGGCAGGTGAAGGTGCCAACTGTAGGGGGCGCCGTGGCTGGGGACATGTCCGTGACGTTGCCCAGCCAAGTGCAGCTAATATGAGAGCAATTAGAGCAGCAGCAGCAGGTCGCCTGTAAGCGATCCAGACGGCGGCACCTTCCCGCCAGTTCCTCCTTCATTGTTCTGCGGCTCTATTGTTTCCTGCTGTCAACGGCAGCAGAAGTCTGGCCACGCGTCGCCCCCCGGGGCCCCTCCTGCAGACACCCCGTGGCCACCACCTTGGGCCCTGTGGCCCACTAATTATTCATAAATGCACATTTATGCAAATAGCTGTGATAGATTAACCTAATTCAGTGATGTAAACAACTGTGGGATTAAAGTTTCTAAATTAGAGTCTGGAAGTCTGGACCATATACTCTTACATGACCCCCCCATGCCACCACGGCCGCGGCCTCATTTACATGAGTAATCTGGTCTGAAAGTGCAGACGCCAGACAAGCAGGCAGGGAAAGCTAGCGCGCGCCTGTCAGCGCTGAAGGCTAATGATTCCAGAGCTAATACTGCAGCCGGGCGGACGCCAGCGCGTGCCGGCCTCTGGCTTTATGCTAATTGCTAGCCGCGTCCACGTGTCCGACGCATGTGAGGTCTCTGCTGGTGACGTTGATTAGCCACTCCCTCTCCTCCACGTCCGCGGCGGGGTCATGGCCGGAGGGTTTCCAGGTGAGTCTGGCGCGCGGCTTCCTGCCTCCGGCGAGGGTCAGGAAGTGGCTGCCAGGAAACAAAGCGGGCAAATCTCAGAGTGTGTGACTTCAGGTTTCACTGAAAACTTTCTGACCCCCCGCCCCCCGCCCTCGCCTGACCTCAATCCGCTCCCCAGCGAATCCTGGACTCCACTTCTTGGTTTGCGTCTGTACCTAGAGGGTCAGCGAGGCGGTGCCGGCCTTCAGGCTATTATTACCGTGTAACCAACCTGTGAGGACCTGGTAATGGCACGCATCATAAGGCAGCATCCTCCTCCTCCTCCTCCTCCTCCTTTAATGTTTGAGCAATGTTTTGCTCCCAGCAATCCTCCAAAGAGCCCAGGGATGATGAGGCGCCCACTAAAGCACAGCAGCCCTTGTTTTGTAATTTCAGCAGCTTAGCAAACAAAAACATATGTCACTGAGTTTCACTCAAATTATTATTGTTTTCAAATGTTCAATAATCTCTGCTCCCAGCATGCACTGCTTCTCTCATCACGGTAATCTGACCAATTGACCAACATTCAGGCAGGAGGGGCAGTTGCCACTCAGCTCTGGTCCGTCCCTCCAAGGCCTCCAGCTCTCAGAGCTGATGTGACTGAAGCTTTCAACCACCAGCGACCCGTGATTGGACTGATCAGGCAATGTACCACCAAGTCTCCATGAACAAGAGACACATTCCGCAAGGGCCTCATTCCTTTTCCTGTTCCACGTTCATTGCAACGGGCAGTAAAGTGCTGAAGACCAAGAGCCTCACTCTTGGCAAGGAAGGAGGAGCTTCAGACCATCCGAAGCATGTTGACATTTATTTAAAAGTCACCACTAACACACAGAACTGTCAGAAAAATATCTTGCAAACAGTTTTAATCCCTTTAAACGGCAGCAGGACCTAATCCGGGACATTTATTGAGGCTTTCTGATGGGATGTTTGTGTGTCGAGTAGCTTGTTTTGAGCGCTAAGCCTTCAGGACAAGAACACGCAGAATAATCATCAGAATAATAATCTGAATAATAGATGAAAACACTCTAATCTGGCTCCTAATGTGGCCTTGCTCGTCTAATCCCACTCGTCTTTGTTCCCCAGGATCAGTCGTGTCTTATTACCGTCCTGCTTTTACCGGGAAATCCAATTCGACACACATTTTAATTTCATTTCTGCGGCTCAATCATGTTGAAAATGTAAATAATCCAATAAGATTAATCATCATTTCTGGATTTTTGTCTCCAGAAATAAACCGCAGATTAGATTAGATTCACTCTCCTTTATTGGTTTTTACGGCAGAGGCGATGCTCGCACGTCGTCCTGCCGACACTGACGGCAACGTGAAGTCGCTATCGACGCATGAAGTGAAAGCCAGCAGTCACCGCTGCCATTGAAGAGGCTGTGTGAGGGAGTGAGCAGGTGAGCAGGTGAGAGAGAGCGAGCCGTGATAGTGACGTCTGTGTGCGTGACAGGTCAGCCAGTCTCACGAATCTTATGATGCGCTTCATTTTACAGTGCTATGATTCTCACGAGCGAGTGAGTGAAACATGATGACTGCGGGCCTTTCTTCAAAAGAAGAAGGGCCCGGGACATGACACGTGCTCTGGAGAGACAGAAGGTCAAGGAGTGACTTCGGCGTCCTGTGAGGAGACTCGAGGTCCACAGCTGAGCACAACCCGGACCCCACAGCACAGGCACACCAGTGGCACCCGGGTGGTGCAGATGGTACAGATGACATTCCCAGATATAGAACCAGTAGCAGCCTAATACCAAATCAGCCGAGCCAGATGTCCTGCCAGCGTCTAATCCCGCAGCATCTTCAAGATGAAAGTCAGTTAGTTAGACAGCGAATTATAGGCCAGAAATCCCTCCAGTCATCTGCAATCCTCAGCATGGCGTCATCGCTGGATGCAGAGAGCATTTCCCTCACCTCTGACGTTCAGTACAACCTCGCTACTCTGCTCCTTTCACAGGCTTGAACAGTTGCACTGCACCACAGAGGAGCGGCTGCCTCTCCAGCAGACAGAAGGGGGCGCCACTGAGCAGCCTCACTGGCTCCAACTGCGGTGGCCTGCCAGTAGAGCGGTGTGGGGACAGGCAAGTCTGGGCATCCTTGCTCAGACTGCTGCCTCCGTGACCCGCTCCCGGATGCACGGGAGAAGGAGAAGAAGGTCATTGCTCAGCTCAGACACATGTCTCAAATTTAGAATCTCGACATGTGAGATTGCTCTCCTGCGGTTTGGCCTTTCGCCACACTTTTGATCGTTGGACTGAGTTGTTTTGGAAGCTTGTTGTCCATGGCCACGATGTGCTGCGGAGTACGTCTGGCGGTCAATGCTCAGCCAGCAGTGTGACCACGTCGTGACACTCTTTGGACGGGAGACCATGAAAAAGCCGTTTGAAACTTTTCCATTGTTCTGAGTCAGAGTTTTAGAACGTGTCAAAGCCCTTCAGCGTGTTGAGTTTGTAGTTATGTCCAGTACAGTCCATCAGCGACACACATGAGAGTCTCAGAAGGAAGAGTGAAGCACGGTGGGCGGGGCCGTCCGCGGTGCGATGGGTCAGGCCATGTGAGCCACAGGCACGGTGCCTTTCATGAGACACCACAGTAGTAGAAACGTGCTTGGAGCACATGCAGAAGGCTCACGTCAACTCTCGACGTGCCCCCAAAAAGATGCAAGCGCAGGAAAGGGCCCCTGGAATGCGGGTGATGTCATCAGTGACATCATCAGGGACGATTAGAACCCACTCTGCGCTGCTGTTGTTTGAGGCCCATCACAGTGATGAGATGAAGATTACAAAACCATTAACGGGCTGCGACCCATTAACTTAACCTATTAGAAGCAGATTAAAGATTAAATTACATATATGGAGCAGAGCTTCTGAGGAGGAGAAAGGTTTGATCCCTGTCGCCATGACAACCACTGGCTGAGCAGCATTGGATTACAAATATTTTCCTCACTCAGTCATTTCAATTATTCCTGCCACCATAATTTGGAAATGAAAAACAGACACACACACGCACATTTCTCTCCTTGTGGGGACCTCTCCCCAGAACCCATGGCTCACCTGAGCCAGGACTCTGGAGCCAGTCACCTTGCCGTCTCCATCCTCAAATGGAAGTTTGGATTTGTGGAGGTGTTTTGTCAAGAGCAGGTGAGGATCGTGCGCACACACAGAGTCTAACGCTGCTTGCGTGAGCAGCTTCGTTTGCCCAATGGAGCGTCGGCCGCGATGGCGCCCCTTTTTTTTCAGCACGGGAGGATGTGCTAAACATATCGAACACCTCTCAGCTAAAATGCCACGTTAAAAAAAAAACCCAAAACATTCACTCTTTTGAGTGAAAGTGATTTTTCAGTGAGCAAGGTGTTCGATGAGCCTGACGTCATCAGCCGGCGACAGCTTTTGCATCATGGCTTAAGAGGGTGGTGGAGAACCAGTGGCGTTTTGGCCCGGGAACGGTACGGCATTCTATTATTGATATGATTGGTACTCACCGGTGGATGCGTGTCAACGTCTGGGACGGGACTCTAAGTTAGCTAGCAGGCTACATACATACCGGGTTGTTTGTGAGCTCTAACAGTCGAAAATCACCGAGTACGCGCAAACTGAACTGCTATGATTTGTTACTTGGCAACTACGTAAAACTAGAATTTGGGCTGTTTGTGCGTGTAATCGTGAGAAGAATGTTGTGGAACCTCCGGAAACGATGCCTCTCGTTGTTCCTCGTTGCGTTATTGTGTCCGAACAAGGGAAAAGCTCCGCTTGAAGAAAGGGCGGCTTTGACTCAGTTGAATAATTGAAATGCAAGGAAGTTGTGGAGGTCGTTGATGTATTTCCCCGTGGTTCATCAGTCCGTCCGACACATGAGGCGTAGTTAACATCTCTGGGATCACGAGTCACCCACATCTGTCGAGCTTGACCTCGGTTTGTTTCACTGCAGTCAGCTAAAGTGATGTTCCCTCCACAGATCATGAGCAGCATGAGTCGAGATGAAGAGGCCAAAGTTGACTGTCCTGTCCCTCACATGCATGCTCCTTTACCTGCTCTTTCTCAAGCATCATTACGACCACAGAGCTCACAAACTCCCCCCACACCCTCGCCCAGGGGGACACAACTTCCACTATAGCGTCATGTTTGATGCTGGCAGCACCGGCACCAGGGTCCATGTTTTCAAATTCCAGTCCAGTCACCAAGGTAAGGACGACCCGATTGACTGGTGGATGAATGTCGGCAGGTTCCTCCCATTGGTGGAATCAGTGTCCAGTATTCCCTGAGGTTTATGTGTCAGCACCTTTGGGATTCCCTCCTCCAGTAGTGGTGGTCTGGGAGCAGACAGCAGAGGCTGGCTTTGGTGCTGAAGTAGCCGACAACATGCTCGCCTTTGCTGAGTCGTACTGGGCTTGTGGTGTTGTGGTATTGGACGGCAGTGGTGAGGCTCAGGAAAACAAGGTGTTGCTCCTCATCCAGGTGCAGCAGTCCCCCATCTGGAACATGAGACCTACAGGGCCATCAAACCTGGTCTGTCTGCCTATGCTGGTGAGCCGCTGAAGGTACGTGCACCGATGTCACAGCTGAGTTGTGTTTCTCAGCGGGTTGACTGTGTTGCATGGTGTGCTGGAGCAGTGTGTCCCCGGGATTGAGCAGCTGCTGGAGGTGGCGAAGCTCAGTGTTCCATCCTCTCAATGGAATGTGACTCCAGTGGCTCTGAAGGCCACAGCTGGACTCAGGCTGCTCCCTGGAGACAAGGCAGCCCGACTGCTGGACACCGTGAGGGACACACACACACACACACACAATTATTTCTCTTGACATACCCAGTTTGGCCTTCAGTGATGTAACCATGGCAACCGCTTCCAAACACGTTATTACTTCAGCTAATATCCAAACAAGTGGCGCGTGCCAGCCAAGGCTAAGCGCTGCCCCGCTGCCCATCCTCCTAACCAGGCTGCCAAAAAATAAAGTCTATTAAATCTTTTAAGTAATCAGTGATAACAGGGTTTAATCTCTTATTATACAGCGAGCTGATTACACACACACACACACGCACACACACACATTCCTAAGGGGGCTGAACTCTGCTGTGTTTGCAGGTGAGGACCCTGTTTCAAGTGTCTCCGTTCCTGTCCAAGTCAGACTGCGTGTCGATGATGGACGGCACCGATGAAGGTACACACCTCCATGTCCATGTTGGTGGCGAGCAGAAGTCAGGTGACCCACAGGATCACTGTGCTGTGGTTCTGCTGAACACAGTTGTAACCATGGCGATGAGAACAAAAACAGTGTCGCTGGTGTGGTGATAATGAGCGGCCAATGGTGTTGTGAGCATGGGGGCGCTGGAAGCAGCAGCACGTGGTGAGGTGAGGGAAATGGTAACCGTGGGAGCTATTGGAAGGGAAAAAAGGAAGTGCAACGCATTTCAACTACAACCCTGCTGTCAGAAAAGATGTGTGCTGATCAGTCAGTGATCTGCTCCTTGGATCGTCCAGCACCAGGCTGTTGTCACCACCATGAACTAGCTGATGTATAGTTGTGAGTAATTCTGCCCATTTATCCGTGCCATCTGGAAAATGACCTCTGAGCTCTGTGGGGAAGCTGCTGAAGTCCAGCCCTGAAGAGGGGTGCGGCAAACACGGGTCCTACTCCTTGTTCGGTGGTCGATCTGGTGCCCAACAGTGAAGCAAAGGTTGCCCAACAGTTGCCCTTTGCTTCGCGGGAGCAGAGAAACCGCTCTGTGCTGCTGACTCATTAGCTCTCGGAACAGTGGTGCATCTCACTCTTCTCTCACCTCGAGGAATTCATACATTTCAGTCATAATCTGAGCCATGGAAACATCTCTCTTTGTGTTTCGGTCAGTGGCTCAGATGCAAATAATGTATTTATTTAAGGGTCTGTCTTCCAAATATTTGGATTCTATCCTGCCACAGCCGCCTGACATCAGTGTGGCCTGTCCATTGTCGCGCAGTGGTGCTTCATTTTGATGTCTGCTCTCAGGCAAATCCAGTGCTGTAGGTAACTTGCTTTGCTTCTGGATTCACATGTTGGTTGGTCCATCTGCTCCAGAGGTGACATCAATGTAGGAGAGCAGGGATGACGGTCCAGTCGACACGCAGGCCCGTAAAAATAGTCCAATCCTTTTAAAGTCGTTCATACAAGCAATTATGGCCGTGTGGGATAATGTCCTGCTTAATCTTGGAGGGGGCGGGGGTGATTATCCTCCGCTCATTTCTGAGCCTCAAATGTTTTCTCCTTCTCTCTTTGAGCAGTAAATGTCTTTTAATGATCACTGAATTAACTTCTTAGCCAGACCCACTCTACGTCTGGCTGCTAATGGACTGGATCCTGGCCGCCGGCCCGCGGGTCTAACCTCATTATCGCGTCCATATTTAGCAGTTCTTGGCCTGAGTGCTTGTCGATCTGTGGGCCCAGATTACCCTCAAACTGGCCTGGATGGAGGCGACTTATTGTTAATGCAGATGTGAGCGGGAGGGGGGCCGCTAAGTGCCAGTGTTTAGCGCCGGCGTAAGCTCTCGGCGCTCGTCGCTTGTTTGTTTTGTGGAAAATTGCTTCTTTTTAAGTTTTATCTTAAAGCTTCTATGATACAGTTTCTGCCGAGCACGGTAATCGCCTGCTTCTGCTCCAGCCTGGGGTCAGAGGGCACTAATAAAAGCCACTAATGCACTAAGTCCAGAGACACTCGTGTCATAAACGAGGTGACCTGGATACACAAATCTCACTTTGGTTTGACGAGCGCCATGTCAGATGTGCCCGAGTCAGAAGGTGGAGCAGTTGGACTGTGGTGGCTTCAGAAAGGCCCCAAACTCAAGTGGTCTGTCCTTTCAGGGATTTCAGCTTGGATCACTGTCAACTTCCTGACTGGTGAGAGCTCGGCGTCCGCTGCAGTGCGCTGGTGGTGAAGGCCCCTCAGGGTCCAGACCTCTGCCCTTTCTGTTGCAGGCGGTCTCCAGCGTCAGGGCTCTCCCACTGTGGGGATGCTGGACCTTGGTGGGGGATCAACTCAGATCGCCTTCTGCCCTCAGGATGAGGTGAGACACGTCTGCAGCTTCACCAGTGCTGGAGGAGCTGATCTTGGCCACACTCCCGCTGGGGGGTGGGGTCTTTCAGAGGCCACGCCCCCGCGCCTGGCCGGTGACATTCTGCGGGTTTGTCAGGTGCCTGACATTCCTGACTCTTGTTTGCAGAAAACGATCCAGTCGTCGCCAGTGGACTTCATCACGTCCCTCCAGATGTTCAACCAAACACACAACCTCTACACACACAGGTGCACGCACACACTCTCACGCACACTCGGGTGCCAGCCTTGTTGTTCATGAGCTGATTTGGTCTGTGTGCAGTTATCTGGGTCTCGGTCTGATGTCAGCTCGACTCTCCATCTTAGGCGGCGTGGAGGCCCCGCCCTGTGAGTCACCCCTCCCCCTGCTCCATCAGAGTTGTTTTTCTTTCATCTCCAGATTAATAAGCCATTATCTAATCTCCTAATATCAGAGCAAGATTAACTGCTGCAGCTGCCAGCTGCTGTTTATCTGTTCCAAGATCTGTCTGTCCTTTCTCTCCCGTCTGTCCTCTCTCTCCGGTCTGTCCTCTCGCTCCCGTCTGTCTGTCTCTCTCCTGTCTGTCCTCTCTCTCCCGTCTGTCTGTCTCTCTCCTGTCTGTCCTCTCTCTCCCGTCTGTCTGTCTCTCTCCCGTCTGTCCTCTCGCTACTGTCTGTCTCTCTCCTGTCTGTCCTCTCTCTCCCGTCTGTCCTCTCGCTACTGTCTGTCTCTCTCCTGTCTGTCCTCTCTCTCCCATCCGTCCTCTTTCCCTGTCTGTCTCTCTCCCGTCCGTGCTCTTTCCCTGTCTGTCTCTCTCCTGTCCTCTCTCTCCCGTCTGTCCTCTCTCTCCTGTCTGTCTCTCTCCCGTCTGTCCTCTCTCTCCTGTCTGTCCTCTCTCTCCCGTCCGTCCTCTCTCTCCCGTCTGTCTCTCTCCCGTCTGTCCTCTCTCTCCTGTCTGTCCTCTCCCGTCTGTCCTCTCTCTCCCGTCCGTCCTCTTTCCCTGTCTGTCTCTCTCCCGTCCGTCCTCTCTCTCCTGTCTGTCTCTCTCCCGTCTGTCCTCTCTCTCCTGTCTGTCTCTCTCCCGTCCGTCCTCTCTGTCCCGTCTGTCCTCTCTCTCCTGTCTGTCTCTCTCCTGTCTGTCTCTCTCCCGTCTGTCCTCTCTCTCCCGTCCGTCCTCTTTCCCTGTCTGTCTCTCTCCTGTCCTCTCTCTCCCGTCCGTCCTCTCTGTCCCGTCTGTCCTCACCTGAATGCGACCTGTGAGTCACAGCCCGGCTGCTGATCTTGTGTGCGCAGTAGGGGGCAGCGTTCAGCTGGTGAGCCCCTGCTTGGCTCCAGAGTACTCGGGCGTCTGGCAGCACAACGACGTCATCTATGCTGTGAGGGGACAGAGGTCAGGTAAAGGAGCCAGAGCGGCCTCAGAGCCAGGCCGGGAGCTGATCTGTGTGTGTGCAGGTGGATCCATGTTGGCAGCGTGTCGCAGCAGAGTGGAGAAACTTCTGTACCGGAAGGTGGAAAAAGTGATGGCGGTGGAAGACATGGACTTCTACGCCTTCTCCTACTACTATGACCGCGCCGTCGACCTTGGCGCCATAGGTAACGCCCCAACTCAGGCCGCTCACCTCACCTCACCTCAGCCCAGCGGGAACTTGTGTTTCTCTGTAGAGGCGCCGTCAGCCGGTGTGGTCACTGTGGCGCAGTACTCCCACGCTGCCGAGAGAGGTGAGACACTGCCGCCTGCTGGTCACCACCTTCCACTGCAGGCTGATGCCCGCTTGTCTTCCAGTGTGTGCAGACTCGTACCCTGGTCCTCTTAACCGAGGTCCGTTTCTGTGTCTGGACCTGCTCTACATCTCCGTCCTGCTGCAGGAGCTGGGCTTCCCTCCTCACAAGCAGCTCAAGGTCACAACCTGGACCACGATCCGAGAGGAAAGTCGGCATGATTTGAATGAATGTCTTGTTCTCCAGCTGGCTAGAACCATCAATCACATGGAGACCAGCTGGGCCCTGGGAGCAACAGTCCACTACCTCCAGTATCTCAGGTCCAACTAGGTGCTGCGCTCTGTGAACCGGCTGATCGCAGGTCCCTGAAGCAGGACGTGTCTGATAATACAGCGGGCTGTCTGATCTCTGCCCAACAGGACATGACACGTGCAAGTGCTCCACTAGCAGAACCTCAACCACGTCAGCAGGTGGAGCCACAAGTGTTTAATCAGACAGTTCAGTCCAACAATCTAGAAAGGGTGGGAACAGAGGAGTTTGCTTTCACACACACACACACGTCATCGCTGGCAGGACCTCATGAAGAAACCTTGTCCTCTCAAGCTTCTGCCTTCTGGTGTGTCCCAGCGCAACAATGACATGTGACGTGATGCAACTCGACCAGTCACTAGTGATGGAAGCCATAATCCCCGCCGCTCCAGAGGACCAGCACTGATGTTCAGCCCAGTTGGGAGGAAGAAAGCTGCCACAACAATTGGCTTCCATTTATAAATAGCAGACAGTATTAAACGTTTACGGTAAAAATAGCCTCCTCCAATGACCCTAATACTCAACTGCAAACTGGCTTTTGCTACCGCCTGTCCGTAAACACATTCATGACTCGATGACTACCGCAGCAGTCGAGCTCACTGGAATGTCAACAGGAAGTGGACGCTGCGCCTCAATCCACCGGAGTCCAGCTTGTGTTCAGGGGCCTGGAGGCGGAGCTGCGCCCCAAAACTCCCTGGAAGAAGCGTAGTGTCACAGAAGAGGAGGCGGAGGGGCGGCTCCAGGGGCCGGTACCTCAGAATGCGCGGCAGCTCCGGGCTCCTGTAGATGTATTTGTGCCTGTAGTTCCGACTGGCAGGGAAGGGAACAAACTGGACTTTGTGACCGCTCAGACTCTGGGACTGGGTGGCCTGGTGGTACAGCTGAGGAAAGAGAGCACAGATGTGGAGGCAGCAACTGTGGGTCGCTCACCACAGAACAGAACAGAACTGGGCTGAAAGGTGATAAGAGTGAAGAGAAGGGAACAAAAATACACAGGAAGGAAACGGACAAGGGCAAAGTTGAGTTCAGAAGTGAAGAAGGAGCGAAGCAAAGCTGAGGGCATGAACACGAGCACGGAATCATCCAGAGACACCCGCTCTTTCTGCTGTCCCACTGAGCTCATTACACTCGCAATACGTGAGCAAGCATGTGTGTGTGCGCGCGGGGAGAGGAGCGGATCTAACCTTTTGACCCAGATGAAACGGAACCACTGCATCATCTTCTGCATGGAGGATCAGCACCGGGCAGGAGATGTGGTGAACGCTGCACCCACACAACAAAGCTGCAGCTCCACTTTTGTCCACGAGATGTCAGTGAAGTTCAGACGACAACGGCCACCTACTTCTCATCGCTGGCGAAGCGGATATTGTTCTCGCTGATGGCGTCCAAGAAGAACCAGTCAAAGCCAGGCAGGAAGCGGTAGATCTGAGGAGCACGCTGGAATCAGTGGGTGAGCGGGTTCATCTGTGTGTGTGTGGGCTCCAGTCTGGTTCAGAGTACCGGTTCAGGTGAGCCACGTCTTTTGGAGGGTTAGGTTTGGGGTGAAAAGGGTGATGGCAATGAGAAACCTCACAATGTCCCCACAGAGATAGCGATCCAAACCCGTGTCTGTGTGCGTTCATCAGTTAGGTGTGTTGCACGCGTCGATGAGACGGGCGTCAGTAGCTGATGTGTGTTTCTATACGTCACCGTGGAGAAGGGGTGACTCCTGGCCTCCTCCCTGATGTTGGTGAAGGGCGACTCCAGCACCAGAGCGTCTGGAGGGCTTCCTGCAACACACACGTGCTGTGGGACTGTGACTCAGAGGCAGGTCAGTGGCGCATTACCTCTCTCACACAGCTGCCGCACCAGGTTGGTGGCCACTCTGTGAACAACAGTCAAGTGAGTGACATCAGTGGCGCAGCGCCGCCGCCGAGCGCAGCGGTCTCACCCGGTCCCCAGAGAGTGTCCCCAGATGTACAGCGGTCGCTTCTCCACTCGCTGCCGCAGCCAGGTGTAGACGAAGAGAGAGTCCACCGTCATGCCCGCCTCAGAGGGCGAGCCGTCCGAGTCGCCCCATCCTGGGGTCACACACACAGGGTCACCCACACACACACACACACACACACACACACACACACACACACACACACACACACACACACGGCCAAGAGAGGGCCACGATGTTCTCTCACCTCGGTAGTCGAAGGTAACCACGTGGTAGGCCAGCGAGCTGAGGACCTGCGGGCAGAGGAGCCAGTGTGTCAACACCTCCTGATCTTCTTGAGAGGACCAGTCTTGGGCGAGCGGCCAGTCCTCAGAAGGTTTGGAGGGTGAAGACGTGAAATTAACTCAGTTTGGTCCAGGGCCCTGGTCCAAGTGAGCCGTGTGTTATGGTCAGCTTTAGGGTGGCCGCCATGAGAGAGCCCCCCCACCCCCCCAGGACAGGCAGACAAACGTGTGCGTGCGTGTGTGTGTGTGTGTGTGTGTGTGTGTGTGTACACCTTGTACAGCTGTACCCGGTGGTCGCCACCTCTGTCACGACGGACGGCAGATCGGAGGTGAGAGAAGAGCAGATAAAGATAGTCACCATCAGAAGCTCACATCTAGCTGGCTCAGGTCCAAACATGGGAAGCTGCCTCGAGGCTCGGGTCCAGACGCGCAGCGTGTGTGTGCCTCACCTGGTCCCTGCGTTGCCATGGAGATAAAGGACGACAGGATGAGAGGATCGCAGCATGGAGTGGAACCACTCGCCGTCCTGGCCGGCAGCAGCTCGCCACATGTGATCCGGGACCGTGTGCCTGAAACGCAGCCACCTGAGTAGGAAGCCCCGTCGCCGAGTCTGGAGTGGGCTCTCACCAGACGCCGATCTTCAGGCCCTCCTCTGGCTCCAGGTAAAAGTTGTGTGTGTGGTTGAGTCCTTGGTCTAGGGGGCGCTGCAGGTCGATGAAATAGGGCAGCCTCACTGTGGAGGCAGAAGACATGACAACACGCGGTTGACCCCACTCATGACGCAGGAGCGCGGCCGACTTTGACTCAGATCCACTGAGTTCACTCACCAAAGTTGAGAAAAACTAGTTTGGCCTGGATGGACGGACACAGTTTGACCAAGACCGGGACGGATGCGTAGACCAGCAGCAGCCACAGGAGGGCGCTCTTCACCCGGGACGCCAGACCGGACCTGCGAAAAGGATCGGCGCGCACACAGTTAGTCGCACCATCCTTGTGGGGACCTCTCCTGGCCTTCGCCCTTGAACACATGGTACACCTGAACCAGGACTTTCAAGGTTTAACCTTGGGGTCCAGTGACAGGGGCCCCACACTGGACTGGATTTGCTTCAACACACACACACACGCAGGAAACATCATCCAGTTGATCTAAATGATTCATCAGTCCAAAGGCACAAGAGGAACTTTACACTGCGTGCGCGTGCGCGGCCTCCGGTCGAGCCTTATCGGCAGCTGTCTCAGGTTGAAATGTCACCTCAACACGTGACATCAGGAGCGGGTTTGGATGCGTTCAATGGCCTCGCACCCTGAACTAAGGAGTCTGAAACGACCTCCCGCAGTCAACAGTGAGCGGCAGGTGCCACGTGCACGTGTACTTTGACCCCGCAGCAGGAGCGACGCCGCGGCTCGTGCTGCTCGATTGAAATCATCCGGATCCAAGAACGTCACATCGGCAACAGAAGGCGAACAAGATAAGCGACACGTGTGAACCTCTCTCACTCATTCCTTCATCTATCCATCCATCACCTGCAGGACGGAGCACACGCCCCCTACAGGTGACGATGGGAACCACAGCGGATGAGCGACGAAGCAATAGAGGTGGTTCTACGGCTTCATCGCTCGGTCCGTGTCCGGGTCACCAGCCCACCCCGGTCACACCGGTCCAACTGGGCACCACACGCGGCCCGAGAGTCAAACTTGGTGGCTCGACCCCACGCTTTGCCATTCACAACACCGAGTGGTGAGAATGACGCGACGAACGTGACAGCGACGCGTCGCTCACCTCCGCACGCGCCTCTTCATGGTCGGCGCCTCTGTCGAGTCACAACCCACCGCCTCCTCGCCGGGCCGCTGCTTCAGCTCACTGGCGGAGTGCGCGGCGTCAGTCCGCTTCCGCATACCTGAGGAGTGGAGATGGCAGGTGAAGGGGAAGCGCCCGCAGCCGGTTTCTGAACGGAACCGAGTCCTCGCTGATCCGCACTGAAGACCGCAGAGGGCAGCTGACCTGCGGCCAATTGGAGGCCAGCTCGACGGGCACGTGACCACAGCCTGCTGCTTTCATGTCATCTTCAGAGAGTCGGAAAAAACACAACCAAAACAAAACCACCGAATGGCGCGTGCTGCGTTCACGGACAGCTGAACAAGGTTCGGTATAAGTAGTCGGTTTTTTAAAGATCCAAGTCGATGGGTCTTTGCACTGAGAGCGAGACCGTTTGTGGAAGACTGTAGAAGAAAGGACATTTAATATCCGAACGATACAGTTCATATGTGATCCTAAGAATGAGTTGGACTTGAGGTGGACACGTCATGTCAGACGAACAAAAGTCAGTCGTTCACCATGGAAGCTCGATGTGCACGAGAGGGAGGTCTGTGGCCGACACTCACCTTCCCCGACACCGGGGCAGCGGGTTCATCTCAGCGCCAGGACTCCACCGCTCGAGCGTCGGAAGAGTCCGCGAGTTCGTGTGGGTGGCAGCGGCATATGACCCTATCGAGATGCCGTCGTCCGCTGGCGTGACGAGTCACGTGACCGGCAGTCCTCCTTTTTGCCGCGAAAGCGAGTCGCGTCGAGGTTGTCGTCCATCGAGATGTTCTGTGAAAAGGCGGTCGAGTTGATCCGGGAACTTCATCGGATGAGCGAAGGCCAGTTACCCGCCTTTAACGTGAGTCCCGCGCTCTGACGTGTCCGTCACCGTTCGATCTGAAGCGGCTCGGCCCGTGCTGCTGCTGCTGACGAGCTGACCGTTTGGCTTCGCAGGAGGACGGGGTTCGGCAGGTCCTGCAGGAGATGGAGTCGCTGTATGAGCAGAACCAGAGTGACGTGTAAGTCCAGCTGAGAGGAGCAGGCTGGTGTGCCTGTCCTGGTCCCTGATGGCTGGGACAGATCTGGACGCTCTCGCTACTCGCTGCTAAAACTTGGTTGGCTTTCGAGCGTCTGAGCTTTTGCCTCTCCTGTCTGCCGTCTTGTTTTCCTTGAGATTGTTGTGACAGAACGTTGTGACATCACGAGTCCGAGTCGACGTCAAGTGTCCATGTTGCGTGCGGTTGAGCGGGACGATGCAACGTCCCCCCAGCGGAGGAGCCCAGTCACCTGTGGGCCCATCAGTCACGTGTTTCCTGCTGGATCCACCGTCACCGTGCGTGCCATTAACCAGCGTCATGTGACTGTTTCAGGAACGAGGCCAAAGGTGATGCACGAGCAGATTTGATTCCTTCGATCAAACTGAGACATTGTTGCCTGCTGCGCGACCAACGCTGCGTCACCGCTTACCTGTACGCACGCACGCACGCACGCACACGCACCTCAGTACAGTGGCGAGTCATGTGACCAGGGGGTGTGTCGCAGGTACGATCGGCTGCTGAGGATCAGGGCGCTGCGCTGGGAGTACGGCAGTGTCCTGCCCACCAATGTCCGCCTACACATGTGCGCAGACGAGGTGAGTGACGTCAGTTCCTGGTGAGTCTAGCGGCCACTCTGATTGGCTGAGCTGGAGACGCCGTGTGTGCTGCCCTCTCCTGGCCACTCGCTCACTCCCACTGGAGCAGCAGCAGGAGGAGCTCGGCCTGACCGTCCAAGTGCGAGGAAGTCGCGCGTGTGACTTGCGCGCCACCGCCGTGCTCATGGCCGCTCCCTACCTGTGTGCAGCTGCAGTGGTTCTCCCAGTACAAGAAGTCTCTGGCGTCGTTCATGCGGTCGCTGGGTGGGGACGAAGGTCTGGACGTGACTCAGGACACGAAGCCGCCCAAGAGTCTCTACATTCAGGTGAGACGAGACGCGACGCGACGTGACGCGCCGGCAGCGTGTGACCTCACGCAGCCGCCCGGCTTCCTCCGCAGGTTCGCTGTCTGAAGGATCACGGTGAACTGGAAATTGAGGATGGGACGGTGATCCTGCTGAAGAAGAACAGTCAGGTGACTATGGCAGGAGGCGGCCGTGCCGTCCAGCGGCCGCGCTGTGTGACCGCTGCGCCTCTGTCTGCAGCACTTTCTGCCTCGCTGGAAATGCGAGCAGCTCGTCCGTCAGGGGGTTCTGGAGCACGTGCTGTCCTGAGGTTCCACTCCACTCTGGCATCACACTTTATTGGACTCGACAATAAAAGGTTGTCAACGGGGGAAAAAAAAAAACAAGAGTTTTCTTTACATTGGGATAAAAGTGGCGATGACTTGCTGGCGTCATGTGGCCAGAGCTGAGCTGACCAGCTCCTTCAGAAGCTGGTTGAGGGCGTGAACCTTCTCCTCCAGCAGGAAGTTCTTCTTCTCTGAATCCTTCTGCCGCTGCTCGGTGAGCTGCAGCGCCCCCATCAGCTGGGCGTTCTCCACGTACAGCTCCCTGAGCTGGTTGCACTTCTGGCTGTTCCTCAGCAGCTGCAAGGGTCACATGACAAGGTGAGCATCCAGGATGGTAACCAGTGAAAACCAGTATGGAGTCACAGGCATGGAGCGGTGGCCATGTTTGTAGTCCATGCCGCTCAGCGTTCGCAAACCTTCACCGGCTATGACTTTGAAGTGACATTCAGAACGGCAGTGTGTTGGTGTGAGACGTTAGAAGTGCGCCCACTAGTGGTGCAACAGTGGCATCGCAGCAGGGAACAGGCGGGAGCCGGGCGAGCGCCTCAACCCACCTGCTCCTGGAGCTGCTGGACCTTCTCCTGCAGCACCAGCTGGGCACCTTTCCTCTGGAGCTCCAGCTCCTCCACCCGCTGCTGCACCTCCTTGTGCTGTTCCTGAACACACCAGAGTGAGTGAATGAGCGCGTCTCAGGAGCGAGCGACAGCCCCTGACCTGCGCCAGGGCCGTCTGTGAGCGGCTCCGTCTCAGCTCCTCCTGCAGCTCGCTGCTCTTCTCCTGCTCCTCCTCCAGTCTGGTCTGAAGGAGCGCCAGCTCCTCCTGCTGGGCAACGCTGAGCGCTGCACTCACCAGCGCCGCCTGGAGGAAGCAGATGACTGAAGGCTCCACTGTGAGGGCACCAGGAGGAAGGCTGAGGCTTCACCTGCTCTTCCCTCTCGCGCTCCAGGGCTCCGTGGCCGAGGCCGCGTGCTGCGGCGCCGAGCCGCTCCTCCAGCAGGGACCGCACCTGCAAGACGCCCGCCCCCTCCTGGTCAGGTGGTGACGGCCTCTCCACCGCGGGACTGCTGACCTGCTCTGTGAGCGAGACCACGGCCTCTTCCGCCCTCAGGAGCTCCGCCTCCACTCCACACAGCTGCTGTAACTGACGGGGGAAGTCAGCTGCGCTGACGGCGGCGTGTGTCGCAGGTGGGCGCTCACCTTGCTCTTGCAGGAAGCGAGCTCCTCCTCCAGGTGGCGCCTTTGCTGTGTCCATGCCTCCTGCTGGCTCCGCAGCTCACCGTCCTTCAGCTGCGCCTGAAGCCAGAGGACGGTGAGCGAGAAGCAGACAAAC
The DNA here is from genome assembly GCF_027744825.2 of Synchiropus splendidus. NCBI lineage: Eukaryota > Metazoa > Chordata > Actinopteri > Syngnathiformes > Callionymidae > Synchiropus > Synchiropus splendidus. Next base: position 25,599,946 of record NC_071342.1, on the reverse strand, counting down.
ATCAGCAGCAGCGGCTGATGACCCCGACACGAGCGAGCAGAGCCAACACGGCTTCATCTGAGCTCGTGAGAAGATGAAACACGGTGAGGAACCTGGGCTCCGCCGTCCTGCAGCTGCTGGAGCAGCACGGCCTGTCGCTCCCGCAGCATCAGCGCCGACTCCTGCTCCTCATGGAGACGAGCGCTCAGGTCCCTGTTCTGGCTGCTGAGCTGCAGATTCCTGCCGCTCAGACTCATCACTTCCTCCCTGTAGGCAGAGTTCTGCAGGAGCAGGAGGGCGTCATGGAGGGCGGGTGGCAGGAGCAGGGGGAGGAGGCGGGCGCCTCACCTCTGTCAGAAGCAGCTCTTCCTCACGCGTCTGCACCTCGCGCTCTCGCTGCAGCTCCTCCAGCCTGCTCCTGACAGACAGACATCAACCAGGTCACTGGGAACCTGCTGGTGCAGCGGCAGATGAGGGGCGCCTCACCCCTGCACCTGATGGTGACAGGACCCAGGCCAGAGGCTTTCCTCGCTCACTCACGTCTTGGTGGCCACGTCGTCCTCCAGAGAGACCAGCTGCTGCTGCAGAAGAGTCAGGCGCTCCTGGAGGGCGCTGTTGTCAGAGCGCACCTCCCCCAGCTGGGTCCTGTTAGACACACACACACATAGAGTCAGAGCTGCAGCAGGAGCCTCCACACAGAGAGAGAGTCAGAGCTGCAGCAGGAGCCTCCACAGAGAGAGAGAGAGTCAGAGCTGCAGCAGGAGCCTCCACAGAGAGAGAGAGTCAGAGCTGCAGCAGGAGCCTCCACAGAGAGAGAGAGAGTCAGAGCTGCAGCAGGAGCCTCCACAGAGAGAGAGAGAGTCAGAGCTGCAGCAGGAGCCTCCACACAGAGAGAGAGACAGAGAGTCAGAGCCCCACCGGGGGTCAGCGAGGGTCTCCCACCAGCTCGCGTGCCTCAGAAGGCCCTTGGATCCCGTGAGCCGTCTGCTTCAGAACAAGCCTGGCTCAGTGTCGTTTCTCTGACTCCAGATCCACCTGGACCAAGTGAGGAGCTGAGCCTCCACTCACCTGACCAGCATGACTTCCTGGTCCATCTTCAGCTGCAGCTCCGCCTCCAGGTGCTCCTTCTCTGAGCTCAGCTGCTGGACCAGATTACTGATCTCCCGGGCGAAGTTCTGCTCCATGTCGGCCCTCTCCCGCTGCAGCCTGGAAGCACACGCCACAGCCGTCGTCCTCACCGCCAACCGAGGTCGTCAGAGGGACACGTCACCTTCGCTCCTGCTCGGGGCTCCAGCTCCTGCCTCCATGTTGGAGCTGCGCCTGCAGAGAGTCCAGCGCCTCCTTCAGGTGAGCGGCCCGTTTCTCGGCCTGGCTCTTCTGCTCCTCCAGCTCAGTGATCTCCAGCTGCAACAGGCCATGTCAGCCACGCGGGGGCAGCAGAGAGACGCTCGGCCACGGCTCACCTTGAAGGCCTGAGCCACGTCTTTGCGCTCCACCTCAGCGCTCTGACGCATCAGCTCCAGGCTTCGTTCATAGTAGTTGACCTGCAGAGGGAGACGGAGAGTCAGCAGCCGCGTCTCCGGCTCGTGCATCAGCCCTCATCGGGGCTACCTGAGTCTCCAGCTGAGCCTGCAGGTCCTTCACCTCCTGCTGGTGCTTCTGCTGCAGCTGCTCCACAGCCAGCTCCGTCTGCAGGCTGACGCTGGAAACTAGAGCGACACAGGCTTGTGAAGGTCCTGACCTGAAGGCGTCGCTCACGGGTGAGCAGCACGGGGGCGGCGCGCTCCAACCAACTCTGCAGTGATCCAAACCTTCCTTTCCATTTCTGCAGACTCAAATGTCTTCAAGTTCCGAGCGGGCAACGTGGCCGTGGCTGAGGCAGAGCAGGCGCCTGTCTGTCTTGGTGTCTGACTTCTTAACCAATGGCGCGAGGACATTCAGCCTCAGTTTGAGGGTTCAAACTTCAAACCGACTTGCTCCTGGCTCAGGTGAGCCATGTGTTGAGGGGGAGCGGTCCCCACAAGGACAGCCGGCCGGTCAGCCGCGTGTGTGTGTGTGTGTGTGTGCACTCACCACGCTTGTCCTCCAGCTTCTTCTGGGTGGCAGGAGAGCAGCTCTGCTTCATGTCTGGCTCCTCTGAAAAGGGAAACCATCCACGATGGTGAAACTGACGTGTGTGTGAGTCCTCACAAGACACTGAACCTGACTAACACGTTCAGTTGGTTTTCATCACCGGCGCCTGACACGGGTGAGGCACAGTCAGGTGACACCCTGCGGCACTCGCCGAGCTCCAGACAGGGGCCGCTCGCGGCTCGTCTGGGGGGACCGCACGTCTGGGGGGGGCGCTCGTCTGGGGGGGCCGCACGTCTGGGGGGGGGCGCTCGCTGCCTCACCTGACTCTCCCTCACCTCTCCCCTGAGCCAGCACTGAACATGCACCTGAGGCAGGTGAGCTCACCGGCGTCAGGCGGCGGGGCCCAGGTCACGGCAGCACACTCCGCTGCCACAGTCCTGCAGCTGAAGCTGCGCTGACTCCTCATCACATCCAGCTCTGAGCTCAGCTCGTCGTTCCTGTCCCGCAGCTCCTGAACACAGCAGCAGCGCAGCTTCACCACTCCAGGCTCCCGTCACCTCAGGCAGCGAGGAAGCGTGCGAGCAGGCCACACACTCACCCGACAGCGCAGCTCATACTCCCTCACCATCTCGGAGCAGCGCTCCTCGTGGGTCAGAACCGCCGCACCTGGGTCCAAGCTGCCAAACTGCCGGGAAAACAAAGCACAAACGCCGTCGCTTCAGATGGCTCCAGATGCTGCAGGTCAGTCACAGGAGCCGCTCTTGAATGTTTCATGGGAGAAAGTGGACACCCCCTGAGAGAGGCTGGGTGTGCGTGCGTGTGTGTGAGAGAGAGAGGCGGGCGCCTGAGCGTGTGCCAGACCTTGTGCTGCAGCAGCTGCTCCATGTCGCTCTGCAGGCGGCTCACCAGCATCTGGGAGTCCTTCAGCTCCTGCTTCACAGCACACAGATCTTCCTGGAGGTGGCTCTTCTCCTGCGAGGACACCATTACTGCGGCAGGCGGCAACAAAGAGGCCAAGCCCCGCCGCACACACCTGGATGGCGCTGCCGAGCTCCTCCTGCAGTTCACCCTCCTGCACCTTCAGACGTGAGACCTCCTCCAGCAGGTGGCGTCGCTCCGCGTCCAGCTGCTGCAGCAGCGCCTCGTTGTCCTGCTCCGCCTGCAGCCGTTGACTGGACAGCTTTTCCCTGAAGCTCTGCTGCAGCTCCCTGCAGGAGAGCGCAGCTCAGCAGGAGCGGGCGGCGCCGGCGTGCGAGCGAGCGAGCGAGCCAGATACCTCAGACGACTCTGGTTCAGCGTCTCCAGACTGGCCTGCCGATCGTCCACTTCCCTCACCAACTGCAGGATCCTGGATTCTGCTGCCTCCAAGTCCAGCCTCATCTTCTCCTTCTGTCTGACGGCCTGGTCCACCAGGACCCTGCAAACACCACGCGCACAGCTCCTGAAGTCCTCACAGGAGGGCGTGTCGCCGACACCTACTGCAGGTGCTGCAGCTCGCTCTTGTAGGAGATGAGCGCCGCCTGGTGGATGCCGTTTCCGCTGACCAGCAGTTCGTTGTCCAGAGCCACGGTGAGGTCAGCGAGACTGACGAGCTCCTCCAAGGAGAAGTCCAGAGTCTGCACAAGGAAGGAAGTCTTCAGGAGCGCAGGACACAGACTCCACATGACAGAGCGTGTGATGGCTTCCTCCTCTGATGCCAGTTCACAAAGCCCATCCAAATCCCTCCAGGAGGAGAGGAAGACACTTCTGCAGGTGTCACGTGCCACTTGACCTCGGTCTTCTCCGTCCGTCTCTAGAACAGTGACTCTTGACCACGGAGCCGTCAGCGCCCCCTAGAGGGCGGCTGGAACTTTCCCACCTCGGGACCGTGAGAGGCTCAGTTTGAACCCATGAGCCACGTGTGGCGGCAGCAGTGAGTCAGTGAAGTGACCTGACTGCTGCACATCTGTGATAGTGACCAGCTATGGAGAGGTTCTTGGAAAGAAACAATGACGAAGGAAGTGACGGCGCCCCCTACAGTACACACTGTTCATGAAAGCAGCTGGTTTTATGGCGATAACTTCATTTACATTTTACTTCAAAAAGAAAATATTTTGTGATATTTAGACGTGGTTTTATTATATTCATGTTACTCAGAATTTTATTCAAGACGTTTCCTTTTTTTTTTTTTCCAATTTGCTGCAGCTGTTTGGACTTTTCCATGACAAATATGAGTTCAAGCTGACTGTGAGCCACCGACCTGCAGGACGTCCTGGCTGCGCTGGAGCCCTTCCTCGGTCCAGACAGCAATGACCCGCTCGGCCGCCGTGAACCCCGAGCCGTCGTCCAGCTGGCTCAGAACCTTGGCTCCCACTGAGGCCATGAGAAGAGAAGGAGGCGCAGACGCTGCCGCGGGCTGCGTGAGGAGCACAAAACAGAGAAATGCCACCCTGAGCCCAACACGCCGTTAATCTGGATCACTTCTGGACATGTGATCAGCCCAGGAGGGGGCGCACACGCAGGCCACTTCAGGCCAGATCCACAGAAACTGTTAGCATTAGCATGTGTACAGCTAATCCCTGACACGAGGTTCCACCAGCGTCACCTGACTCCAGCTGTGACTCCTGAGCCCGCTCGCTTGCGTGTGTGCGCGCGCGCGTGCGTGCGTGCGTGTGTGTGTGCGCAGCTGAAGCAGATCAAGGTGAAGACCACGCCTTCAGGTGCGTCTCATCAGCTGCGCTGCAGGATGCCACCTGGCGGTTTCTGCCTCTCCAGCAGGGGGCTCCACCCTGCAGGCTTGGTTTGGTTCGGTCCCTCTGCGCCCGCCCCCCTGGACTCACCTGTGTCAGCCGCTGTGGAGCCGGGGTGGAGCAGCAGCAGGGGCCGGCGCAGCTCAGCACCTCCTGCAGGCAGAACGGAGAGGCCTGCTGTGAAGCGTGGAGGGGGTGTGTCCACAGATGGGCGCCAGCCAGGGGCGAGTGCCAGAGTGAGGGCCCACCTCCGCTGGCATCCAGGGCACACGGCGCCTCCTCAGGCCCTGTAGAGCAACACGGACGGAGCTCAGTCAAAGCAGCAGCAGCAGCACTGGGACGCAGCTGCTGGCAGAGCAGGAAACCTTCAGACAGGAAGTCCGGCACCACGTCCCCCCAGCGGCTCTGCAGACAGTGGTCCTCACTGGCGTCCTCAAGCGCCCTGCTCTGCTGCGACAGCTCACGTCTCACTTTGGCCCTTGGGACATCCGCGGCTTGACCGCTGTCCTGCACTGAGTCCAGCTTGTGGTCGGGACATGAACGTCGGCCGTAGCACTTGGATCCTTGGACCCACTTGGGCTTCACCTCCCGCTGCGGCACAACTGCACACACACACACACACACACACACACCGTCATCTCACACACACAGCACGCGGCATCTCCGCCACCGTGTGGCCTCACCAGGGTCCAGGGAGCTGCCATCGTCCTGGGACCCGGACAGAACCGACACCAGGACGCTCTTGAACTTTGGGAAGTCCACCTGCAAGACACGCGCACATGAATGCACGCAGCGGCGCGTGTGTGTGTGTGTGCGCCTCTTACGCCAGCGCAGACGTGCTCTCCCAGCAGAGTCTCCAACAGGTGGTGCTGATGTGCGTCCAGCTGCAGGTTCTGACACAGGACAGTCAGCTCCTGCTTGCTGAGCAGTCCAGAGGAAGTGGAGTCGCAGCGGTCAAACTCCGCCTTGAGCTGAGACACGTAGCAGCTGTGGCCCTCCATGATGACATCACTGCGAGGAACCAAGAGGCGGGAGCATGAACACACGCTCCACAGGTCAGCGGACACCTTCATTCATCTGACGCGCTGCAGGTGGGAACACTCCCCTCACCTCTGGAGGAAGCTGCGCTATCAAGTCGGCTGTTTCACAGAGTTGGAGTGGACTTCTGCGGTTCTGACCACCGAGCCCTGCTGCTCCATGGAAACACGTGACACTCTCAGCCATGACTATCCACCCGCTCATACTATCCATCCTTCCATCATCCATCCATCCATCCATCCTTCCATCCATCCATCATCCATCCATCCAACATCTGTCCATCCATCCATCCATCATCCATCCATCCAACATCCATCCATCCATCCATCATCCAACATCCATCCATCCATCCATCCATCATCCGTCCATCCATCCATCATCCATCCATCATCCATCCATCCAACATCCATCCATCCAACATCCATCCATCCATCATCCATCCATCCATCCATCCAACATCCATCCATCCATCCATCAATCATCCATCCTTCCGTCATCCATCATCCATCCATCCAACATCTGTCCATCCATCCATCCATCATCCATCCATCCATACCTTGTGAGCGGGGTCTCACCAGGTCAGTGCAGGAGCAACTGAGGGGCTGACCATGATCCACAGACCACACTTCTTCATCCAAACTAGTGAGTGGACTCTGGTCTCCTTAAGACAGATCAAAGTCCCAAATGATTCTAACTGTGGTGGGAACAACAAAAGTGTTTTCTATTCTTGCTTTTGCCGTGTGACGCCGTCGTTGGCGACATCCAAGCTAACAAGACCTAGCAGCTCTCAAGCTAACGGAGGGACTCCACGTCACCATGGAAACCAGGCGCGCACGCGCACGGGAGCGGCTGAAACTTTGCGAACTCGGCTTTGGTCCTACCGCGGAGAGAGTCGCGCTCCCGGCGTCCTGCAGCAAGTCGAGCTCTTCCACCGAACCAAGTCACGGTCGCAGGCGCGACTGGAATGTGCGTGTGGGTGAGACGTAACTTCCGGTTAATCCCGAGAAAATAAAGCTGCCTTGAAAGGCAGGCTGTCGCGGGCTGCCAGTTGCATGGACGACACCGCTTGACGAGAGAAGTGAACCCCTCACCAGACGCAGTGCGGCGCTTTTGCCGCTCGGGGGCGATGGTGACACACAAGCCGAGTCTTGCTGGAGAGTTTCGCTCCAAGCGGTGAGGATGTTGGGGATGTTGACGTGAGTGGTGGCCCTTGCAGCATCTCCATTTGACAACCCCGGCCAAGTGCTCTCCTCGCAGCCCGGGTCTCTCCATGCTGGGCCTCTCTCAGGACGTCCAGCAGGCCGGCGTGTGATGGACCGCGAGGGAGCGAGGCAGGCTGCCACACGCAGCGGACGCTTCCTTTTGTTGGAAATACACGTGTCACGTGTGAGCAAGAAAGCAACAAGAGGTGTGTTCCCTGACAGAGGAGTCTCACACATGAGCAGAGTTCTGGCTCGGCAGCTGCACCTGACTGAGCCTCAGCAGTCGTCCGGTAGAGCCACAAAAAGCTATCTGAGGTCGTGACCCCGCAGAAGTCTCTCCCCGTGGGCTCCGTCCTCGTCCCATTGGTCCTCAGCCGCTGCGCCAGTGCCGGTCGCTGGCTCCCTCCTCACCATGGCAAGGCACGCTCCGGACCCATGTGCCTCTGATCAGAACCAGCTCTGGAGAGGATGGTCCTTTCCAGACTCCTCCCTCTGACCTTGGACCCCTCCAGCCTGCCTCACTGCCGCCACCTGCAACTTCTCTTGCTCTTCTTCTCACCCACCACTCTCCATCTGTAAATAACTTCTTTGTCAGTAGCACAAGCAAGTCCAACAGTACCAATGTTGTGTAATGCACATATTGCCATGACCAGGCCCGACACCACGGTCAGGCGACGATGCCTCTGCTCAGGGCGGAGCCCTTGGCTTCCTCACCCAGAGGAACCACATTCCTGCATCACAGCAGGGTGGCTCTCCCTCGTGTGTGGGATCTGATGGAGCCCGAACAGGAGCTCTCTGCCTCCACCGAGTGTCCAGGCTCAGCCTCGGATGGGTCGCTCTGGCGACTGAGCCGTCATCCAGCTGGACTCAGTGAGAGTCACAGCCTGACTGTCAGAGCAGGGGGGCCAGGGTTGGAGGGGCCTGTCGGTGACACGGATGACGCCCTTCTGGCACAACGTGCTCCAGGTCCAGGGCAAGGATGTGGAGTACGAACCTGTTGCACCTGCGGCGAGCTGAGAGGAGGCGGGGCTTGTTCATGTTACACGCTAGCGCCATCACTGTGCAGCTTTAGCTCAACCTTTGTGTGTTGTTCTTCTGCTTTAGCGCCTCACGTGTCTCACTGACTTTTATTCTGTTCAACTGTGGTGTTTGAGAGATCAGAAGGACCTTCGGTGTGAAGATCACAGTGTCTCCCCGACTGCAAGCAGTGAGTCCCGGGAGGACGTGGATCAGCAGACCACGAGGGCTTCCAGCCTTGGGTTGACCTCCGTCAGCCCAGTCCTCCTTGCTCCATCCACCTGAAGAGGAAGACCGTCCAGCTCACACTGGACACAAGTTCAACAAGCTGTGGCGTGTGAAGGAGACATGAGATGGAGGTCTGGGACGGGTGAGCCCCAGCATCAGGTGCAAGTCTCCAGATGTGCCAGTCACGCCAAGGCGGTGACGTCATCCAGGCCTGGTGCACAGCAGAGGCAGGAGAGGTGGCGCCGGAGGACAGACTGGGACCTGAGGATGAAGAGGAGCTGAAGCCGGCGCCTCAGAGCTGGCTGCTCTCTGGGTCCTGGTGCACAGCGCTCTGGCTGACTGGCTCAGTTCAGACATGATGAAGGCTAGGTTAGGGCTAGGACGCTCCAGTGGCCAGTAGCTGCCGCAGCCTTCTCAGTCCCAGGCCTCCAGCTGCAGCGTCTCCGGGCCTCTCAAGCGCTCGCTCACACACGAGCGCGCGCCGACGGGAGATTCTTGTCCTGGGTGGAGTTGTGCTGTGCTGCACAGACCTGGTGGACCAGTTGCTCCAGAGCCTGCCACACCCAGTCACCTGGGGAGGTATAAGAGTGGACCTCACCACCCGTCTCTCCATCCAAACCACCATGGAGAAGTTGGGCTGTGAATTCTTCGCCGAAAAAATCGGTGAGTAATGTCGCACTTCTTGTTTTTGTTTCACCACAGGCTCACGCTCCTCGTCCCATCCACTCCCAGGACCCTGGCGGGGTCACTGGCCATGTCACCCCACGGTTGCCACGGTGATGAGTGGAACCTCACTGCTTTAGCATGTGGTTCTCTGCGGTTTTTCCAAGGCCAGGTCTCTTCCAAGAACCAAACCGAGCAGAGGTTCAGAGGAAACTGGAGCGTCTAGGTCAGGACAACAGGACCGGCTGACGTGTGTGTTTGCTGCAGGAGACATGGTGGAGGACGGCATCAAGAACTGCCTGAGTGGCAAGAACGAAGCTTCTGGGCAGGAAAACAAAGAAGAGGACAACAAAGACCTCATGTCAAACATGGTGTCGCTGGTCAAAGGAGGCGCGTCGAGCGACGGCGACAAAGGAGGGATGTTGGACGGCGTGATGGGACTCGCCAACGCGTCGAGCGATGGCGACAAAGGAGGGATGTTGGACGGCGTGATGGGACTGGTCAAAGGTGGCGATGGAGAGTGTGAGTCGAAGGATGATGGCGGGGGATTGTCCTTCCTTGGCAACATGTTAAAGAAGTGAGAGGCTGGAGGTGAGAGACGGCAGCGTCTGTGACGCAACACAGTCCACGTGCTCAGGGATGACGGTTCTGTCTGTGTTCAGGTCGCAGGGACCGGGCTTCAGGATTCTACAGCAGAACTGGCATCGGTGTAGAGCGGCACGTTCCTGTGTTACATGGACCATCCTCCTCAAATTAAAGTTACATCTGAATTCAGAAATGACTCTCTCGTCTGTCTCCTTTCTGCATGTGTGTTTTGACTCCTGGTTCCACCACGAGTCTTTTGTCTTCTCGATAATGTTATTCTCCAGCCTGTTTTCATCTTCATAGTGACGAGTCTTTGTCACCGCGAAATCAGTCATCGGCAATGAGCCCAATCAAATCATTTGTATCCGCTGACGGTAAAATGGCTGAGGTTGAAAAGACGGAGGGGAACCAGCAACCTTGGCTTCCACAGGGGCAGCCCTGACCTGTGAAGCCCAGCAGCGGCGACAGCTTCGGAGGAACCAGGCGGTGCAGCGCGCTCAGGTTTCAGACGGGCGGTGTGAGGGGACGGGACTGGTGCCACAGGCCGATTCAGGCCCCTTTGCTCAGGTCCTCAAACCGGTTTGGTTTTCCACTGAAAGGCCGGTGCGGATGAGGCGGGTCAGGTGTGACATCTGTGTAACGTTGGAGGAGCCCTGGCCTAGATTCAGCGCCACGCCCGAACCAGTGGAAAGCCAAGCGAAAACAGCAGCAACCTTGCGAGCCCTTGAAGATGAGTGAGACCAGAGAGCAGGCCTGATGTCTGCCTGCTCTTCTGAGCAGACTGGAGAAGATCATGCTCTGGATGCAGCCAGCAAAGAAGGGTGGGCTCGCTGTCGGCCTAAAACTCAGCTGACCCCCACATTTCTTCTTCTTTCTAGCCCCAAAACTGTCCGACACCTCGTGTGAACGGTGTTGGAAAAAAAAAAAAAAAAAAAAGGAAGCGGAAAAGCAAAGTGCCAGCTTGTGCTGCGTCAGCAAAAACGACTGTTTTGTCTGTGTAGTTTTAGTCTCGGTCAGTGATTTGCACGGAGGACGCCGGTGAGGCCATAAAAGTGGGCAGGAGATCAGGGCGTGTCCATCACATGGAAAGTGGAGAGAACAGGTGAGTCATGCTGTTGATTTGCAAGGCGCCCGGGGCAGGTGGAGCAGGTGGAGCAGGTCGGTTTGGACCGCTCACACCTGAGACGCAGCACCGCAGCGGCACTACTCCTCGCCCAACATGAGCTCCATGACAAACTTTGTGGCTGAGAAATTCGGTGAGTTTATTTTGACATCAATAATCTTCGTTTCTGCTGTATTTGACACGGGTTGGTCGTGTGACCAACGAGTCGCCGCAGTTGAAGCCGAGAAGCAAAGACCTTCGCGCCATACAGCAGGAAAACACGTGACCAACATGCTCAGAAAGAAGACGCTCACAAGCGCTGAAGGTCCGTCCGGTCTGTGTTTCCACAGGAGACTTTGTGAAAGACAAGGTGACAGATGCCATCAAGGGCGCGCTGGGCGGGGACAAGGATGAGGGCGAGGACGAAGACGGAGGGGGACTCTTTTCGTTCGGACGGGACAAGAAGAAGGGCGAGGACGAAGACGGAGGGGGACTCTTTTCGTTCGGACGGGACAAGAAGAAGGGCGAGGACGAAGACGACAAGGAAGGATTCTTCAGCCGATTCTTGAATAAAGACGATGATGACGACAGGAAGCAGAAGAAGTCCGGATTCTCTGGTTTGTTCAGTGAGCAAGGGGGCGACGGAGGGAGCCCCGGCCAAGCGGCGCCCGCCTGTGACGGAGGTTGGTCCAAGTGCGTGCTGACACCCCGCGTGATGGCCGGCCCTCTGTAAGCACTGTCTTCTCCCCTCCGTCACAGAGCTGCTGGATGATCTCTACAGCGTTGCTCAGGACACTTCCAAAGCCGAGTGACACGGAGGGACTCGCCGCCGGCATCTTCAAAGTCCTGGCAGTCCTGTGAGTGGCAATCTTGAGTTTGACCTGGACCTGGACCACCATTAACTGTGGAGATGGCTGGATGCATTCTGGGTGGACCAACAACAACAACGTGCTGAATAAAACGACTCCAAACATCTGTGTCTTGAACTTGGTTTCTGTTTCAGCCCCCCCACCACTGCAGCAGTCCTCACAGGTGACTGAGGGCCAAGTGCTGTGTTGCATTTAGTCTTTTAATTCCACAGAGAAGAAGAGGGTGGAGCCAAATATCCGTCTTGAAAACACGCCACATGACAGTCACCAACACTGAGCTGAGACAGGGAGCAGATTCTCACACACACACACACAGTCCGCAGGGTCAGTGAGGTCACGTGACGCTCGTGCTCTCCAGAGGCTGCATGTCAAGCAGCGTGAACTCCTGAGCGATGGCCACATCGTTTTCGTCACACATGAAGATGCTCCGCAGTGTGACAACAAAGGTCTTCTTTGGAAGCTCCAGCAGGTTCCGGATCTTCTCTGCTGCCATCCTGATGCCCTCCTCATCGGAACCTGCAGCCGCCACGCTCACCTCACTGCCTCTCGGAGCAACAGCAACATGTGCATTCATATTCACCTGACTCTCTGCGAATCTTCTGGGGTGCGGCCGCGAGGATCTTCTGCAGAGCCACGGGAGGAACCTGCACGCACAGCTGGGACTGCTCCGGCCCGCCCAGCCCCATCAGGGCCGCTCTGGGACGCACACGCACACTTCAGCAACCCCCCACCTTCCCGAGTGGCCGCCTCACCTGTAGAAGGTGCCCACGGAGGTGCGGGGCAGACACGGGTAGCAAGCTCGGAAGATGCCGTTAGCATCGGTGTCCAGCTCTGAGCGGCAGCCAGCGCAGCCCGTGTAGGTCACGTCGCCACGAAGCGCCGCCACGATCCCAGCCAGCGCCGAGGACGCCGTCAGGACGGGCTGAGGGCTGCTCTGCCGGAACTGGAACCACCTGACTTGGACTTGGAGCATCGCCTCCCCTGCGTCACAATGAAGAATTGAACGTGTGTGTCTGGTGGACCCTCACATGTGGGGACAAAACGCTCTCCTTGTGAGGACCTGATGTCAATGTGGAGACATTTGGTCAGGAGACTTGGGTGATTCTGGGTCCAGAGTCCAGGTTCAGGTGAGCCATGTGTTTAGGGGGAGAGGCTGGGGAAAGGGCGATGGCCAGGAGAGGATAGAGAGTGTGTGTGTGTCAAGTGTCACCTGTAAACTTCTGTGACAAGAGGGTTCTGAGGTCCATCTCCGGACTTGGTCCTGATGATGGGAGACAGCGTCGCCCCCCTGGGGTCAGAAGGGTCTAGAGCTCGTGCAGAACTCCAAGGGGTCGAGTGAAGCTCGGCGCGGCCAGAAGTGGAGCCCTCCCTCACCAGCAGGAAGCGGATGTCCCAGACAGTGTCTGATGAAAACGGAGAGGTTCAGTCTCCTTTGTGTGTGTGTGTGTGTGTGTTTCCCTCGTGCAGGGACCTTTATTGGTGTGGAAGCTCTGAAGCCAGCTGGTGGCCCCGCCCCACAGAAGGAGCCTCCCATCCTGACCCCCGGACTGCTCCACCATCACCACGGCTAACTGTTGGAGGGCGGACCGAGACCTGGACTCCGCCTCCGGCTTCCACTCTGACACAGACAAAGACTTGTTTGAAAGCGGCCTCCACGTGCTGCGAAGGCGGGCGTCGCACACCTGTGCAGGTGCAGCAGCCGGTGACCCTCAGGCGGGCGTGCACCAGTGTGTTGGGGCGCAAGGCAGACAGGGAGGCGTACGGGAGGCGGCTCAGGTCCTGAGGACGCCGTGGGGGCAAGGACACCAGCAGGGGGCGCCGCTGGCGGAGAAAGCCACACAAGGCCTCCAGAGCGTGAGGCGGGACCAGTGGTGGAGCTGAGGAGGAGCGGCGTGAGAGCGGAGGCGGTGGCAGCGGCGGCGGTGGGCTCAGCCTTACCTGGAGGACAGCTGGTGAGGGTGACCTGGCCAAGACGAAGCAGTTTGGAAGAGAAGGTGGACTGCAGAATCCTCTCTCCTCTCCAGCGATCCTGGTTCACCTGCAGGCCTGAAGCGTGACAACACTAGCAGCTGCTGCTGCTGCTGCTGCTGCTCTCCAGCGCCACATATAGAGGAGCTGAGCCTTCAGACCCACCTGATATCATCACAACGTCCCCAGGTCCCACAGTCACCACCCAAAACGCTGCTCGGCGCCACAGAACCACCGTCATCTCCACAGCAGACTGGTCAGTCACCAGCAGGGAGGCCAGGGGGATCAGGGTCCCCGCAGAGGGACCAGACTTGGCCTGCAGCCAGAGGGCCGTCACATCGCTCATCAACATCTCATCTGACCCCAAGCTCCACCTCACCTTGACCTCCTTCAGGTGGCAGGGGTGTAGGACGGCCACCAGGACGCTGTACCGGACGCTGGGCTCTTGACACCGGCTCAGCAGCGTGGTCGGGCCGGTGCCAGGAGGGAGGGCGGGCGGCTCGGGCTCCTGGCAGCAGAAGAGGCCATGGCTGGTCACCTGCAGGGCCACGCCCTCCTCCTGCACCCTGGGGGGGGACGGGGTCTCAGGAGCGAAGAGTTCCGGGGAACTGGATGAGATGGACGGAGGGGTGGAGGTGGAGGCCTCGCGCCGAGCCTGCAGGAGCAGGCTCTGGCTCAGAGTCCACACGCTGAGACGCTCCGTCGGCACAGACACAGCTCCACACTTGGACTCTGGCGAGTGCTGCGGCGCCGCGTCACGCGCCACACTGTCCAGGTATTCATGCAGGGACTCTGAAGGCAGGACGTCTGTGGTGGCAGCTGCAGATCACACCAGGTTAGCAGTGGGGACATGCAGCGGGGGCCGAGAAAGAGCCGCACGGGTCACACCTGCGCTGGGCTGCAGTCGGCCGCGCCTCCGCCGGAGGTCCAGGCGGAGCCAGCCTGCCTCCTGGGACCCGGACTGGACTGATGAGGAGGCAGGAGGAGCGCCCCAAAACACATGGGCCTTTCCCCGCTGACTCATGCCAACAGCTGTGTGCCTGACCCCGGAAACACAGTGCATAAGAGGACGAAGGCTGGCGGTGACTCGGGGTCAAACACGTGACCGCATCTTCCCTCCATGGGTCCCACCAGTGCAGCCTTCTGCAGGCATCACAGGGAGGGTCGATGACAGGTCCCCACAACACATCAAAACATAGACGGGGTGCCACGCCTTGCATTCATCAGGTCCAACGGACAAAAAACGACAGAAGGAGCCGCGACACGCAAACCACCGCCATGGCTCACTTTAATTTGGAAGGTCTCCACCGGAAGCTCCTTGTTTGTTTTCCGCTCGTCGCATCTGTGCCTTACTTGTTTTCTTAAAACGTGAATTCCGCACAGTACACCCCACCTGCTGGCGGTGGGACGCTCTTAGTGGACGGACTGGACGCCAGCGGGAGGTTCGGAGCGGGCCGCTCTCCCCCGCTGAGGCTGGCGCTAATGCTAACGCTAACGCTAACGCGAAGGCGCACCGCTGTCTGACGGGCCGGGTCCATCAAAGCACGGTCCGGTGTGGCGACATGCCCAAGCGGCGGTGCGCGCGCTCGCGCAGGTGTGTCGCGAGGCGGAAGAGGCGGAGCAGCGACGCTTCCTCGCTTCTGCCCTCGCTCGTCACAGAACCGACGGCACTCAGCTCCGGCTCCAGTTGGAACATGTTCCGGTACTTGGCAGGTATGAAGGGGCGGCGGGCCGTCGCCGACTCACCCGTGCCGGCGGTTGTGGGGCGGCTGCGCGGCTACAGCCAGGCCGCGGACCGAGACGACGATCCAAACTTCTTCACCATGGTGGAGGGTTTCTTCGACCGAGGAGCCGCGATCGTGGAGGACCAGCTGGTGGAGGACCTGAGGACCCGGGAGACGCCCGCGCAGAAGCGCGAGCGTGTGCGCGGGATCCTGCGCATCATCAAGCCGTGTAACCACGTCCTCAGCGTCAGCTTCCCCATCAAGAGAGACAGCGGCGAGTGGGAGGTGGTGGAGGGCTACCGAGCCCAGCACAGCCAGCACCGGACGCCCTGCAAGGGAGGTGAGGCCAGGCGCGCGTTGGGTCTGCTGTTGTGTTCTGATGATGATGATGATGATGATGAGGGTTGCGAGGAGCCAAAACCAGAGCCCCGGAAGTGGCCCGCCACCCGTCAGCGGCGGATCCCCTCCCACTCAGTCTTGTTTATCACACGCGAACAAAGCTGTTTTCCACTTCCAGCAGCTGACAAACATCCACGACTCACTCACTGTGTGCTGGAGTGAGGCTCGGCCAGTGGAAGAGCAGCAGTCGGACTGTGTGGCCAGACTTGGACGAGACTTGATTGATCCCTTTGGGATGACTCCCTCCAGGAAAGCTGCACTTCCAGCAGCAATAGAGGCAAGAAAGGGCATCACACAGAGAATAAAAACATACAATAATACTATAAAATTGAAAATAAAATATATAATCCAATAAAACGTAGATTAAAATGGGTTATTGCACCATAGAGACGGGTGTTGCACATTGAACAAGTGTCCATTACTATGTAGTCTGGCGTACCCCACTACTCCCCCCCCAAGTGAGGAGTCGTACGATGGCATGGGGTACAAACGAGAGTCTGTTGCTCCGACGCTTGGGGAGCAGCAGCAGCAGCAGCAGCACTGAACCATCAACGTTCCCAAAAGGTTGCACTCCTGCATGTGATGCTGGCTGTTGTCTCACTGAGGGGAAAACCACACTTTCCTTTCTGGTTGAGAGGGACACGAACTGCTTGGCTGTTGTGGAGTCGCTTGGCAAATGTCTGAAATGATATTTAGCCGGTGTTGACTGAGCAGGCTCGTGGCAGACGTGTGTCATGTGACTTTAAACCAAACCTCTGGCAGCGATCACGTGGTGCGTCTCAGAGAAGGCGAGGCTTTCAGCCGTCCGTCACACGCGCCTCCGGGGTCGCCCTGTCCCAAAGGCAAAGCCACTCTCGCGCTGAAGACGCTTGTCCTGAAACAACAGGAGAAACTCTGGTGACAGAGTCTGCTTCCGCCGGGGCTGGAGAGCTCACAGTGAAGTGGTGGCCTTCTCCTCCACAGCACTTTGAATCACCGGAGCCATCGCAGCTCTGATCCTGCTCAGGTGTTCGCCGGGTCGGTGGCGACCTGATGAACGTGTGGAGGTCCACGCAGGCTCCTGGGTGCATTTCCAGTGTCCATGCGGATGTCCTCGCGTGGACTTCAGAGGCCACACGGAACAACAAGTCAATCGCGGTTCCTTGGTTGGTTCCTAGTTGGAGGAGACGGCCAGCAGGTGCCACCTGGCTTCGCTCACTCGGCTTAGAAATAGAACGGTGCTGTGGAAGAGCAGGGGCCTCGCTCTGCAGCCTGCTGCACGGCGCCGCCCCACAGTGGAATGCAGGTGTGCTCAGACGGACTCCTCCCTTGTTTTCCTGTGCTGAAGTGACTCCTGTGTTTCCCAGGGATCCGGTACAGCACCGACGTGTCTGTGGACGAGGTCAAGGCTCTGGCGTCCCTCATGACGTACAAGTGCGCTGTTGTCGGTGAGTCACGCTCTCTGGTGACTATGTCAGAAGAATGAGGGTGGTTTTTCAAGACTTTTTTGAAGCGCGCGATATTTGGAATCAAAGTGTGTGTGACTTGGGCCAGACCCGACTCGGTCCTCCTGACTCAGCAGGTGTGTGTGTGTCTCAAGAGACTTTGACTAGGCTGGAGATCCGGGCTTCGCTCACTAACCCGGTTCAGCTTGGCAGCACGTGCGTGGGCTCACGCCGCAGTGGTGCCACACGTTAGCTAGCTGGCACGGCTTCAGTTGCCCACACCACAACCCTGACACCATCATAGAAATGACGAGGCCCGACACCAGGTCACAAGGTCAAGCTGCTCCGGTGGGGCCGGCGGGCCACTCACGTGTCTGGTGATTTCAGATGTCCCCTTTGGTGGTGCTAAAGCTGGAGTAAAGATCAATCCGAAGAAGTATTCGGTGAGAAGACTCTGTCCAGGTCCCTTCCCGTGTCTGGCTGGTGACCCTGGTCCTGCTGTTTTCAGGACAATGAGCTGGAGAAGATCACGCGGAGATTCACCGTGGAGCTGGCGAAGAAAGGCTTCATCGGTGAGCGGGGTGGGGCTGCGGCTGGGCCGGCGGAGCCTGAAGGCTGTCTGGCTGTGCAGGACCGGGGATCGACGTGCCAGCTCCCGACATGAGCACCGGCGAGCGGGAGATGTCCTGGATCGCAGACACCTTTGCCACCACCATGGGCCACTACGTGGGTGTGAGCGCTGCGTCCGCGCCCCGCGGCCACCTGACCCTTGACCTGTCCTGCAGGATATCAACGCCAGCGCCTGCGTCACCGGGAAGCCCATCAGCCAGGGGGGCATCCACGGTCGGATCTCGGCCACCGGACGTGGCGTCTTCCATGGGATCGAGAACTTCATCAACGAAGCGGCCTACATGAGCCGGCTGGGTCTGAGCCCGGGCTTCCAGGACAAGACCTTTGTGATCCAGGTACCTCTGCGCGCCGCGGCTCAGGCTCCGGTGGGTTCGGCAGGAGCGTCGCCGTGACAAAGACCGCTCCTGCTGGAGGCGCTGACCACCGGCGAGTCTGGGACCAGTTTTCCTCATGATGATTTGGGATGGTATTGACTAGCAGAGAATAGAAGGCACCAGCTGCCTCTCTTTGCTGGCGCCCCCTGCTGAAGCTGTCATCCCCGCGCCCCGCTGCTGGTCGCCATCTTTGTTTGGGTATTTCCAGGGCGCGTGTGCTCACGTCAGGACAGCCAGCAGATGTCCTCATTCGTTTAAGTCAGTTCTCAGCCCGCGCGAGCAGCGGGCGCCGACCGGGCCGCTGCCTGTTCCCGCCGCAGTTCTCCGGGTCGCTCTTCTGCCTGTGACTGTGTCTGCGCTGCTGTTTGGCAGGGATTCGGTAACGTGGGTCTTCACACGATGAGGTACCTCCATCGGTTCGGAGCCAAGTGTGTGGGAGTCGGAGAGATCGATGGGAACATTTGGAACGCCAACGGCATCGACCCGAAACAGTTGGAAGATTTCAAACTGGTCAGTTGCCCCATGGTTCTGAGTCTGGGCTTCTTGGTGGGACTTCTTGTGTTGGCAGGCCAACGGCACCATTGTTGGCTTCCCGGACTCCACGCCTTACGAGGGGAACATCCTGGAGGCCGAGTGCGACATCGTGGTCCCTGCCGCCGGAGAGAAACAGCTGACTAAGAGCAACGCTGGGAAGATCAAAGCCAAGGTCGCGCCCAGACGCCTGACGCTGTGGCGCCCTCTAGAGGTTGACGTCTCGTGGCTTCTGGTTCTTCCAGATTGTGGCAGAAGGTGCCAACGGGCCGACGACTCCTGAAGCCGACCGCATCTTTCTAGAGAGGAACATCATGGTCATCCCGGTGAGTGGCTTCAGGCTGGACCTGCCCGGCCGTGGCCATGTGTCCCGCGCCTCAGATGGCTGGAGCGAGAGCCACGGAGGACGCGGCGGTGTCGCGCGCCCGTGCGTGGCGGCCCGGCTGACGGCGGACCGCTCTCCTCAGGACATGTACCTGAACGCCGGCGGCGTGACGGTGTCTTACTTC
Organism: Synchiropus splendidus; assembly: GCF_027744825.2. Taxonomy (NCBI): domain Eukaryota; kingdom Metazoa; phylum Chordata; class Actinopteri; order Syngnathiformes; family Callionymidae; genus Synchiropus; species Synchiropus splendidus. The sequence continues at coordinate 25,580,902 of NC_071342.1, read as the reverse complement.
GAGTGGCTGAAGAACCTCAATCACGTCAGCTACGGCCGACTCACTTTCAAGTACGAACGCGACTCCAACTACCACCTGCTGAGTGAGTAGGACGCGGCTCGGCCGGGCGGCGTGGGCGGCCCGTCTCCTCATTCTCCCTCCTCTTTGGTCTCAGTGTCGGTGCAGGAGAGTCTGGAGAGGAAGTTTGGGAAGCACCGTGGCTCCATTCCTGTGGTCCCCACCTCGGAGTTCCAGGCCCGCATCGCGGTGAGTACCCGCCCGTGAGCCGCAGGGCTTCAGCCTCACCATGTGGGATGGCGTCCTCCAGGGGGCGTCGGAGAAAGACATCGTCCACTCGGGGCTGGCCTTCACCATGGAGCGGTCAGCCAGGGTAAGGCCGCCTCAGTCCGGCGCCAGCGCCGCCGTGGCTCACTGCCCTCCCTGTCTCCTGCCAGCAAATCATGCGGACGGCCCACAAGTACCACCTGGGCCTGGACCTGCGCACGGCGGCCTACGTCAACGCCATCGAGAAGGTCTTTCGGGTCTACAGCGAGGCGGGCCTCATCTTCACGTAGATGGAGAGGGATGAGCTTCCCCGTTTGACCTTCTGTCTGACCTCTGCAGAAGTGTGCTTTATTTCTTCCACCCTGTGGTGATGCTGCTGACCTTTGACCCGCCGGGTCCATCTGGATTTCTTCTACCTGCTCAGCTTCTTGCTTGTGTGCCTTCACCTCTCTGACCTCTCTGGACACCAGCGCCTCCCCTCTCCCTCGCTGCTTCTGATCTTCCGGCCGTGAGCTTGCTGTGGTTTACGCTGCTCTCGGGCGGCAGCTCAGGTCCTACTGCCGCCACCGCCTGTGTCTCACACAGGTCAAAGGTCACTGCAACACAGATGCGACCAGCAGCGAGTGGTCGCATCTGTGTTGGTCCTTCTCGTTTCCCACACTCGGACTCGGCTGACGTTGCACACGCGATGTGGAGAAATGCTTGACTGTCTCTTTATTTTAATGGAGTTCCTCTTTCTTTTTTAATGGAGGCCAAGCAATAAAGACTCTTTACCTTCCCGCTGCAGTGTTGTTGAGTTGCTGCCCCCGACAGCAGTTGTGGTATGGAACTGCTCGCCGTGTTGTTGCTGCAGAGCGCCCCCTGCTGGGGAGGAGCGGCACCGGAGTCTCTCCTGTTGTGCGGAGGTCAGGGGCCGAGGTCACGGTGTCACGTGAGTCCCAAAAGCGTCTCATTCTGCCTTTGGCTCCTTCTTACAGAATGGACCGTAGGAGATGCTTCGCGCCTCCGTCGACAGTTCTTTCATTGAGCTCAACACACGTCCGCGTCACCTGCGTCACATGCAAAAGTGTCCCCACGGAACGACATTCACACAGCGACACCAGCTGTGCATGCGGGCAGCAGTCCGCCCTCTCTTCCTCCGCCTGCTGGAGGACTCGCTCTGCTCAGTGTCGCTACTGTCTGTCTCCGCGGGAGGGCGCTTCAGTGCCGTCCCAGAACGTCAGCGTTGGAGCTGATTCAGCGAGCGCCCTGCGGAGGTGCGCCGGCGAGCACAGACGACACACGTTGGTTCAGACGCTCGAGGGAGGAAGCGACGGTGATCGTGGGCGGGACCTCTTCAGGCAGGACTTTCCCACGTGACGACGGAATTTCCCCTGAACTCCGGGGGCTTTCCACGCCGAGTGATCGGCAGGCGGTTGCCATGGCAGCGGGGCGGGGCTACACTGGGGCGGCTGGCTTGGCCGTGACGTGTATTCCGGTAAAACGATAGCCATTTCAAAGTAAATGAAAATAGATCGCGTTCGAAGCAAGAACAGAAATGACTTGCGGACATGGATTTGTATCGCTTTAAAGTCTCGTGAGCTGAAGTCGGTGGACTGCGACCGCAGTTGTTCATCGATGAGCTCTGTCAGATCAGCGGTGTAGACACAGTCGATCCAGGGCCAGCAGTTCACCGTCCGAGTCAGACCAAGTCGAGTCAGCTGCGTGTGACGAGAGGCTCGCCAGTCTAACCGAGTATATGTTTGTGTTGATTGATTAGTGGACGTTGGTTCAGCGGGGGTTTCGCATGCTCGTGGAAAACTCACGAGCGAGTTGAGGGACCGTCTCGCCCGCTCCGTGTTTTATTGTGAAAAAATCCCACGGAAACTCCGGCGGGGATTTCCTGCTGTTCACGGGTTTGTTTGAAGTTTTTGGGGAAACAGAAGAAGAACCGAAGAGCAGACGCAGGTAGTGGAAAATAGCGCGAGTCTCGCGCTGTGTGGTGGTGAGTTGCTCGGAGTCACTCGCAGGTTGTCGTCTCGTCTTGTTTTGACATCTGTCAGAATCAGACTTTCCGCCTTGTTTCGACCCTTCATCTGGCGGCTGGCCTCCGGGCGGACGGTCCTGCGAGTGACTGCCGACCGTCGTTGCGTCGTTTGTGGGGATCGAACGAGTGGGTTGCGGGACTCTGGTTTGTACCTGCGGTGCGGTGCGGTGCCTCCACGTGGCCAGTGTGGCGCGGTGATTGACAGGCTCCGGGCTCGAGCGCCCGCGTCCCTGTCCCGTGCCTGACAGCTCTGTCTCCGCAGGACTGGGACCCGCGAGTGAGCGACCGGCGGCGTCATGGCTGGAGCGCTCCGGTAACGCACGACGAGTGTGACGTCACCAAGTCCGTCCGCTGACCACTTTGCTCTGTCTGTGTGTGTGTGTGTTTCTGTGTAGAATGTCGTCCGACTCTCCGCTGATGTACGACGACGTGAGTCCCGTGAGCCTCCGTGAGTGAGTGAGTGCTGTGAGAACTGTGGTGACCGAGCATCTGCTTCACAGCTGCAGATGATGATTGACAGCTACATCCCTCCCGTGGACGTCAAGTCCGAGCCCTACGAGACAGGTGAGTCCCGTGAGCCGGGTCCCTGGCCGCGAAGCTGAGGGCGCCGCTTTGTGCTTTCAGCGCACGGACCCTACATCCAGATCATCGAGGAGCCCAAGCAGGTGAAGCCCACTTTGGTTCTGCCCTTGTCCAAGGCTCTAAACCTGGCTTTGGTCTCAGCGAGGCTTCCGCTTCCGCTACGAGTGTGAGGGCCCGTCTCATGGAGGCCTGCCTGGAGCGTCCAGCGAGCGCAACCGGAGGACCTACCCCACTGTGAAGGTGAGCGCAGACGGGTCCTCTTGATGTCCTGTGGTCCTGTGGTCCTGTGGTCCTGTGGTCCCGGGGTCCTCTGGTCCTCTGGTCCTCTGGTCCTGGGGTCCTGTGGTCCTGTGGTCCTCTGGTCCTGTGGTCCTGTGGTCCTGTGGTCCTCTGGTCCTGTGGTCCTGTGGTCCTGTGGTCCTCTGGTCCTGTGGTCCCGGGGTCCTCTGGTCCTGTGGTCCCGGGGTCCTCTGGTCCTCTGGTCCTGTGGTCCTCTGGTCCTCTGGTCCTGTGGTCCCGGGGTCCTGTGGTCCCGGGGTCCTCTGGTCCTCTGGTCCTGGTCCATCATTAACCCCAGAGCTGGCGCTCCCTTCCTCTCAGGTCAACAACTACGTGGGTCACGCCCGGGTGGAGGTCCAGCTGGTGACCCACACAGAACCTCCTCGTGTTCATGCCCACAGCCTGGTGGGACGCCACTGCACTGACAACGGAACCTGCACCCTGGACATCGGACCCAACGACCTCACGGCCTCGTCAGTGTCCATGACACGTCACATGTTCCGGAGCGTTCCTGCCTGTTGCTCAAGTCCGGATTGTTCCGTCGACAGGTTCAGTAACCTGGGGATCCTCCATGTGACCAAGAAAAGTGTGGTGGAGGTCCTCACCCGACGCCTGCGGGACGAGAGGAAGCGGCAGCGGGTCCAAGGTCACATGACCGGTAAGGCAACGCGAACCCTCAGGCTGCGCAGCAGTGACTCCTAGTGTTGCTGGCGCGTGGACGTGACACGTGTTGTGGCAGAGTCCGAGGAGAGCTCCGTCCTGAAGGAGGCGCAGGAGCTCGGCAAAGTGATGGACCTGAACATCGTTCGCCTCAAGTTCACCGCCTTCCTGCAGGACAGTAACGGAGGCTTCACCCGAGCGCTGAAGCCCGTGGTGTCCAACCCCATCTACGACAGCAGTGAGTACGCGTGCGCGCGTGCCTGCGGCGCCTCATGCAACAGCTCCGCCTCTCTTGCAGAATCTCCCAACGCTTCCAACCTGAAGATCTCCCGCATGGACAAGAGCTGCGGCTCCGTCCTGGGCGGAGACGAGATCTTCTTGCTGTGCGACAAGGTCCAGAAAGGTGTGTGGTCTTTTCAGAGTCACGTGCGCATGGCATGTTCCTCTCCCATCGTGCACCTCTGCTGTCCAGACGACATCGAGGTCCGGTTCTACGAGGACGAGGACGGGGGCTGGGAGGCCTTCGGAGAGTTTTCTCCCACCGACGTTCACAAGCAGGTGAGCCAGACGCGCGAGGCCTCCGGCTCCGCCCACCCGAGCTGACGCCTCCCCCTGCCCTCAGTACGCCATCGTCTTCAGGACTCCGCCCTACCGCAGCGCCGAGATCCAGCGTCCCGTCACCGTCTTCCTTCAGCTGAAGAGGAAGAAGGCGGGCGACTGCAGCGACCCCAAACACTTCACCTACGTCCCGCAGGTCCACGGTCGGTCGCCACGTCCGCCGCCGCCGCCGCCGCTCACGCTCGTCTGGCCTGACGCCGTCTCCTGGCCTTTGCAGATAAAGAAGAAGTCCTGAGGAAGAAGCAGAAGCCGCTGCCTCACTACGAGCCCTGGGGCGGGGGCTTTGGAGGCGGAGCAGCCGGAGGAGGAGGGGGGGCGGCGGGGGGTCCCGCCGGAGGAGGAGGAGGTAAGAGGTGTCAGCCACGCTGACCTGGACCCGCCTTCACCCCGCAGCTGTCTGCTGTGTAGGATTCCAGTTCCAGCAGGCCAACGGCTCGCCGCCCTTCTACTCCACGTTCAACGGCTTTGGCGGCGGCGGGCCTCAGATGTCAGGCCACGCCCCGGTCACGGGGCGCCGCGCCGCTCTGGAGCAGCGGCTGGCTCAGATCGGTGAGTTTGGAAGGTCGGAAGGGCCTCTGCGCTGTGCGCTCTAACGCCGTCTCCATGGCAACAGCAGCCGCCCTCAGCAGCCGCCCGTCGCTCGCCGCCCTCCTGAGCTACTGCAGCACTGGCGACGCGCGCCCCCTGCTGGGCCTGCAGAGACACCTCTGCGGCGTTCAGGACCAGAACGGAGACACGTGAGTCTGTCGCCTGCGTGGCGCCCTCTGTTGGTGGTAGCTGCCACGGTCCCGTCTCTGCCCACAGGCCCCTGCACCTGTCCGTCATCCACCAGCAGGGGGCCGTGGCCCAGCAGCTGATCCACACGCTGGTCACCAGCCGCCAGCTGGACGTCCTCAACACGCCCAACCACCTTCGACAGGTCCCAGCTCGGCCGCCGCTCGCTGGCCCGACAGCCGCGTGACAGCGCCTTGTCTTGCAGACGCCGCTCCATATCGCCGTGGTGACGCGGCAGGCCAGAGTGGCGGAGATGCTGCTGAGGGCCGGCGCCGACCCCAGTCTGCTGGACGAGCAGGGCCGCAGCGCCGTGCACCTGGCGGCACTGGGCGCCGACGTGGCCACGCTGCGGGTCCTGCTGGCTCACCTGGGCGAGGCTCACGCGCACCTGCTCAACGCCGCCGACTTCCACGGTGAGTCCACTGCTGGGAGAAGGTGAGGGGCGGCGGACGCTCACCCGCACGTCTCCGTGTCTCAGGGCTCCGGCCGCTGCACCTGGCGGTCCGGCGCGACGGCGAGCGCTGTCTGCGGCTGCTGGTGGAGGGAGGAGCCAAAGTCAACGCGCCCGAGCAGTCCGGCGGCCACACGGCCCTCCACCTGGCCGTCCGCGAGAACCTCTTCAAAGTGGCGTGCACGCTCATCACCGAGGTGAGTGGTGCGGCGGCGGCGCCCCCGCGGGGCTGGAGGTCACGCGCTCTGCTCTCTCTGGTGGCAGCTCAACGCCGACGTCAACGTCTGTACGTTTGGAGGCAACTCCTCGCTGCACCTGGCGGCGGGTCTGGGCTCGCCGACGCTGTGCTCGCTGCTGATCGCTGCAGGTCTGTCTCCATCTTCATGCAACTCCTCAGTCCGCATGACAGGAAACAACGCAGTCCAAACACTGGGCCAGAACTGCGCTCTGGTGCCAAAACATCAAGAGAAACAACAAGGTTCCTCTTGAAGACACAGTGTTACGCTGGCTTGGTCTCCGACGTCATCACCGGGGATGGCGTTTCACTCACGCTGCAGCGCCCCCGCCCTGCGGTTAGTCAGTGGCACTCTCCTCCTCAGGTGCGCTGGAAAACGTGGAGAACGACGAGCCGCTGGATTCCAGCTCCGACGAGGACCCAGAGGCTCCGCCCACTCCAGGCGAGCGGCACAGCAGAGGCCACACCCCGCTGGACCTGGCTACCTGTCAGAAGGTAAGCCCTTCAAAATAAAAGCCCAGGTTCAGTTGAGGAGCGGAGCCCGTCTGTTGCAGGTGCGAAACCTGCTGAAGTCGCGGCGCCACCTCAGCAGAAAGGTCCGAGGAAGCGAGCCAGGTATCGGGGGCGGCGGGAGGGGTGGGACCCTGCAGGCGCAGCTGGTGGAGCCGGTGACTTGACTGCCGACTCTGCCGCAGCTCCGCTGCCCGTTGGCGGCGACCGCTCCGTCCTGGATGATGCCACGCTGAGCAGGCTCGCCGACGTGCTGCGCTCCAAGAACGTGTCGTGGAGGAAGCTGGCGGAGAAGTTGGGGATGGCGACGCTCACTCACCTCTACCAGAACAGTAGCGCCCCCTGCCACCATCTGCTGCAGCACTACAAGGTGGCACCGCCACGTCCACGGCTGTAGACGGCGCTCACTAACGCTTTGGTGTCCAACAGCTGGGCGGCGGGCCGGTCAGCGGCCTGGTGGAGGCCTTCGAGTCCTTCGGTTTGACGGAAGGAGTGCGATTGATCTGCAGCGCCGACAGGGCGGAGGACAAGCTGGCGGCAGGTGTGTGTGTGTGTGTGTGTGTGTGTGTGCCCGCCCGCCCGCCCGCCCCTCACCACTCTCCCTGCATCCCATCAGACGCGGCAGTGGACAGTGGTTTCGGCAGCCAACCCGTGGACGAGGAGCCCGACGCAGCCAACCAGGGATGAAGGTTCCGCTGCAGATGGGGGGAAGTGGATGTTGATCAGATCTACCAAAATAAAAGTATTTTTTTCTAGCGCTTGGTCACATGACCCCGAGAGATATTACGCACGAGTGTGAAGTACTTTATTGACGTCTGAGGACTAAAGTGGGCGGGGTCAGCGCGTCACAGCTCAATAAATAAATCAAGTCTCTGTTCAACGGCCTGAACCCTTGGTCACATGACAAACACACAGTGCGTCCGCCCCGTGGACTCCACCTCGGGTCACTTGGTGACCGCAGCTTCCTCAGTCTCTTTGCTGCTCGCTGCTCCGTTCTGCGGCGTGGCTCCGCCCCCGCCGGCGACGCTCCGGTCCAGCTCCTGGGCGGGACTGGAGTGCGCCCTCTGGAGGACGTCGTCCTCCAGCAACGCCGATTCAAAGGCAGCCAGGTCGCCGTCGCCTGCAGCCATCTTGGCTCGCAGCAGCATGGCGTAGGTGCCGAAGCGCGTTTTCTGCGTCAGAAGGAGGAGGAGCCATGAGCACCACCTGCTGGTCACGCGCACTCGGCCGGTCCCCCATCGCCCCCCTCACCTCGAACTCCAGGTACTCCCGTCGCAGCTTCTGCTCCTCCAGCTCACCACCTTTGACCTTGGGCTCCGGCGTCATGGCTGACAGCTCCGCCAACTCTGAGGTCACCGCACGGAAGCGGTTCTCATGGGACTGGACCTGCTTGTCCTGTGGAGACACGGTCATGTGACGAGAGGCCGGGTTGGTCGCGCCGCCGCCACCTCAGTCAGGCCTACCGGCGACAGCTTGGTGTTGGACCCCGGGAGCAGCGGGCGAGTGAAGCGCCTCTGGGAGCCGATGGCGGCGGGGAAGGGCGGAGCCGAGAACATGGCCGCCACCAGGTTGATGCGTGTGATCCACGACTGCATCTGCTCGCCACTCCTGAAAGCAGCAGCAGCAGCAGCAACACATACTGACACAGCTGTCAGAGCAGGAGGCGCAGGAGAGGCGGGGCTTACGGCGCCTGCAGCAGGAGGACCCTCCAGTCCGCCGTCCGCAGGTAGAAGACGTGCGGCCGCTTGTGGTAGTCGGCGGCTCTCATGGCGAGCGAGTGATGGACGGACACAGCGTTCCTCACGTCCTCCTCCGCACGCTGCTCCTCCTGCCGACAGCAGCCACCTTGACTCCAGTGTGGGCGCGGCACGTCAGTCACATGACATCACTGGGCTCACCTTCTGCAGGTAGAGCATCATGCCCTTCAGGACCACGTGAAAGGACTTCCAGCTGCGTCGACCGCGCGGCGCTGAGGGAGGCCAGACACGCCGTGAACCCGGGTCCACCGCACCCGCGTGTGTGTGCGCGCAGCGGCACTTACTCCTCTTCCCGTCCAGGTCGGCGTGAACTTTGCGGACCAGAAAGCCGCTCTTGTAGACCTCCTCCTCGCAGTGCGGGCGGCGTCTGGTCCCAGACCGCTTCAGGGTGTGCGACGCCAAGTCTGTCCGGGAGTCCAGCGGCTCGGATGAACATCGGAGCTCCTCCTCATCACTGTCGGATCACAGCGACAGACAGTCAGGGAAGTTCTGCGTGTGTGTGCCTGGTTTAGCCACACTTGTCCCAACAAGGTCTCAGCATGCTCCAGACCAAGCTCTTTCAGCTCCGAGGTGCCAGATGCGAGCACAAGACAGTTGGGTTTGGACGCGGACCTGATCCCTACGTCTGGGAAAACTCTCCACAGGGGGTGAGCTTCTGGCCTCAGGCCACTCGCCGCTAGACGCTGGAAACTAGGTGTCCAGCGCCACTCCACACCGACATGATAGATGGCGGGCAGTCAAGGTTCTGGGGGGTTTGATAGCTCAGGTGTTTTCTCAACAGCTGATGTTACTGACAGACAGAGTTGCTTCAGTGCATCACGCTGCGCTCTCCACTCACTGTTCTCACTGCTGTGATCTGCAGCTGTCACTGCATGAGGAGCACAGTGAGGAGGAAAGAGTTACCACCAGACCATTCATGGATCACTTCTGACGTCTGGACCTGGACGTCACTGCCTCAAACCTTCTCCATCCTCAGTCACCTCTCTCACTGTGCTCAAGGTGTCGTGAGAGCAGCGTGGACCCATCCAGACGCGCCGCATTACGCAGCTTGTTTCTGCTGTCGTTTCCTCGTAAAACCAACATGACCAGACTCTTTCATGGTTAGTTTTGGCTGTGAAAGGCCACATTCTGTTCCAGCCGTGGCTCAGCTCCGTCATCGGTTCAGTTCTGAGGTGACCAGGACTCATCATGTGAAGAAGGGACAGAGAAATAAGGAGGTCAAGGCCATGGTGGTAAACAGGTTGTGGCGTGGCTGATGGCGACTTCCTTGACACCTGCTTCATTGTGGCTCACAAAGCAGCTATTGTGCGCAGAGCGCCACCAGCTGAGGAGGAAAAAGGGACATGGCCTGAGGCTGCACAGCAGGGGGCGCAGTGGCCACCCGAGACAGAACCTGCAGTGTGAGAGCGCCCTCAGTCTGGTTCAGGTGTTTAGGAGGGTTAGGTTTAGAGGGTGACGGCGAGAGAGAGACGTGTGTGTGTGTGAGTGTAGAAACTCACATGGTCCACTGAAGTTTGTCGTTCTTGATGGAGCTGTAGAGGTTCTGCAGACAGACAGTTCCAGTCAGTGAAGGAGCGACATCAGCGTTAGCCAGCTAGCATTAGCATGAGCAGACAGGAAGCACCTTCAGCAGCTCTTTGGGAAAATCCTTGCCGTCGTTGAGACCGTCGAGGTTGGAGATGAACTGATGGCACGACATCCTCTTGCCCACGTTCTGCACACACACACACACACACACACACACACACACACACACACACACACACACACACACACACACACACACACACACACACACACACACACACACACACACACACACACACACACACACACACACACACACTAAGAATGGAGGCGCCTCTTTATCCTAAGTGAGATGAGAAGGGACTCACGTGTCCGTGGAGGTCCGAGTTCAGCAGCATGACGGCACACGTCAGCGTGTGGATGCTGTCTGAGATGAGACCAGCGGGTTAGAGACGCACACGCAGGCTTGTCATACCATCCTTGTGGGGACCTCTCCTGGCCCAGTTGGTTTGGACCCTCAAATGGAGGCTTGGATTTGTGGGGTCTGACCAAATGTCCCCACAAGGAGGTGCGCAGACAGGCTGAGGAAGAGGAAGTACAGAAACCTTGACTGGTCTCCGGATGGCTCTGCAGGAATCTTCTGGAAAAGTGTGTCAGGACTCGCTCTCGTTCCTGCGTTTCCCCAATGAGGGCGAAGCGACTGAGAAGTTTCCTGGTCAGAGAAGAATGGCTTCATGAGCATGGAGGCCAGGTCCATGTGGGGGACAAACCCAAGCTGGAACCTGAGCGCCTCATCCAGGGGCAGGCCGGAGAAGTCGAAGTGGCTGAGGTATTCTTCTGCCACCATGTGGCTGAACTCGTTACTGCAGGGACACAGATGGCCTGTGAGGTCAGGGCAAACCAGCAGAGCGGCGCAGGAGGGCCGGAAGGAAGCGGCTCACTTCTTGCTCAGGTGCGGAGCCACGTCTGACTTCCTGAACCCCTCCAGGTCATAGAGACGCTTGGCCAGGCGCCGTGCGGCCTGTCGGTCGGGTTTCCAGCCGTTAGCCAGCGAGTCGTCGCTGCCGCCGTGCGCCGTCCTGCACATCACAGTCACACGTCAACCTTCGGCTCAGCCGCCTCGGGGTCACGTGACCAAGGCGCGGTTTTGCTATGGAGCAGGCGAGAGAGCGGACGAACCTTTGGCTGCTGTGCAGCAGCGGCACGGAGGTGGCCTTTTGGACGCCGCCACGCGGCTCCTTCTCCAGCCTGGAGTGAGCTGAGGAGGCGCGAGCCTGGCCTCCGGCCGGCGCCGCCGCGCTGAGAGACACTTCAGAGCGAGAAGATTTGGAGGCTTCGGCTCCGACCAGCGGGGAGAAACTCAAGTCCATGATCTGCTGAGCGCTTTCGCAGATGCGACTCTGAAGCGCACACAAACACCAGGACAGTCACATGACCGCCACGCTGCCGCTCTGTCGGCCGAAGGGGCGCCATCTGGGAGCGAGCTCTCACCTGAATTTCGGGCGTCAGCGTGGGCAGGTCGAAGGTGAAGACTGGGGTGGAGCCCGAGGTCAAGAGGTCAACGCTGTCCAGGCTGCTGTAGGACGTTCCCTTGGCCCGGTGAGACTCCATGATGCTTTCAAAGTGCCGGCTGAAGGAGTCCATGCTGTCGGACGTCCTGTGAGGAGAGCCTACAGGCAGCGGGGACTTTGGACCTCCAACCACCAGGGGAGACTTCAGAGCGGGGTCCACAGACTCCACCTTCCTGTGCCGTGAGCGTTCATCAGTTTGGTCTGGCTCTGGCAGCGGCTGTGAGGAGGACTCACCTGTGCAGCACAAGGCTGAAGACCTCATCATCTCTGGAGGCTCGGTGCCTCTGCAGACCCACGCTGGCCCAGCTCACCGCCTCCTCCTGGCTCTCCTGGTGCCGCGCTGCCTTTGGCGAGGAGGACGCGGGACTGAAGCTGCGGTTGCTACCAAAGGCAGAGTCTGCGTCCTCCGCTGCCTCCGCCCGCATCACCTGCCGCTCACAGAGGGGACACCTGGCGGTCACGGCGGGCTGGTCTGTGAGAGGCCAGAAGAGGGGCCGCGCCCTCACCTCGTCCAGGTCGGTCTCACGGTAGCAGCGCAGCGGCACAGCGTCCAGGTCCGTCTCTGAATACTTGATGGTGCGGCGAATGATGCCCGTCTTGGGGGCGGGGCTCCGGCCGTCGGCGCTCAGCAGCTCCACCTGGATCTGCCTCACCTCCTGGTGGGACGACCTGCTCCGGGGCCGGGCCCTGCTCTGAGGGCCGGCACAGGGGCGCGCAGCTTCTGTCAGAGAGTCCACAAGGCTGGAGTTAGTGCTCAGCCTGTCCGCCTCACAGACATGTGGTGAGCATGCTGTGGCTGAGTCATGTGATCGAGCCAGCGACACCCAGGAGGTCACCGCCGTGAGCCACTTTGACTCCTGGCAGTGCGTTCCTGCTGACTAAGACTCAGCGGGACGGGATGAGAAAAAGCGGCTGAGGAATGCAGGACGCTGGGACCAGCACAGGTGACTTGCTGTGAACATGCAGTGACAGGTGACGCGGGCAGAGCAGGGGCAGCACGCCACGGGGCCTCGCAACTCTGCCGACGGTGGGATGAGCCACAGCCTGTAGCCAGGTGACAGCAGTACCGTTCCTGTGAAGACGCTCCGTCTCCTCGCCGAACAGAAACGCCCACTTGGCCTGAGCCAGCCGCTGCGATCTGGTTGCCGTGGTGATGTCGCGCTGGCAAAACAAGGAAATATCAAGGATCAAGTGTGGTGTTGTTGACTGCCTGAGAAAGAGCATCATTTTTAACTTGTGCCACTTCCAAATTGGCTGCCAGCAGAAACAACCTTGGTTCCAGGGCAAGGCGTCATTTCTCTGAAATAGCTCTGGATCTTATCACAAAACAAGTGTGCATGTCATTATTTTGGTAAATCTCCAACATCTTCGCCTCAGCTTCATGACAAGAGCGGACACGCCGGCGTGCCGCGGCACAGCACTTTAGACAACATCAAGGTGAAAGCCGCTGTGACCTTTCTGTGACCCTTGACCTCCACATAGTGCTGACTCCTGAGCCAGCAGGTGGACCTCCTCCTCTGAGCACCACATCATGCTTGGAACATTGACACACTCTCAAAAGGACACACACCGTTCCAGGGGTGTCACGACTGGATGCATCCGTCACTCCACTGGAGCCCTGAGACAACCTTCCTCCAGCCTGGTCCCGAGACTCCGCTCCATGGCTCTTTAACACTCCCGCTCCAGGTTTGCCTTCTGCCTGGACTGTGCCTTTGACAGTGGCCAGGTGTGGGCTTGGTGCGCTGGAGCTCTCATCGGAGGACGAGAGGACCAAGTGGACTGGCTGGTTCCAGCGTGAGTCCTCCTTCAGTGGTGCCGGCAGGCGCAGCGGAGGCGGGTCCTGGGCCGGGCGCAGGGCCCGGGCGGGCGCTGCAGGGGACGATGGGGCAGGTTGGGCAGTGCTTCCGTCTGGTAAGAGCGTCTGGTTCTGCTGCTGGGGACGGTGCATGTAAGGTGGAGGCTGTCTGAAGACGGGGCCCATCTTGGGACTCTCAGACCTGAGCCAGTCTTCGTGCGAGGGGGCAGGGGAACGACTCCCAGACGCATCAGACGATGGCGACCTGCGGCTCCTGGTGTCACCAGCGCTGCCAGGGCGGTGAGTGCTGGCTGGCTGCCAGGTCCTGTGGTGTGGGGGGGTTGGGCCCGCGACGTGGACTTGTGCGGCAGGAGGGCAGGGCCTCTCCTCCGTGAGCCATGTTTTCCTCTGGTGCACCTCCATCACATGGGAGCCGTGCGAGGCGGGGCTCCGGGGCCACTGGGGTCCCAGGGGGACGCTTCTGGACGGCAAAGTGCAGGTGTTGCGTGGTTGCACTGTTGAGCGGAGGCAGGACGGGGAACCCTGCCGAGGAAGGGTCGGGCTGAAGCCCTCGGGGGTGTGGCTCCCAAACTTGCGCCGCAGTTCTGGGGAGCCAAATTCCTCAAGAGCCCTACAAGTGGCTCCCCAAGCCACAGCGCTGCGGAGCGGCCCCTGCAGATGAGGCGAGGCGCGTGGCGACAGAGAGTCCCCTCGCTTTAGTGACGGGCCAGAAGCAACCGGGTCACTGCGTCCTTTATATGGGGGGAGCGGCGGGTCAAGGTCACCTGGACACGCAGAGCTGCGGCGGCCTACGGTGGCCTTCTGGATGTAGCCATACGTCACCACGGAAGTGCTCCCCTCCGGACCCGGGAGCACCGGCCTCTTTGACTGTGTTGACCAGGGGGAGAGGAGAGCGGCGCCGACGCCAGCGGGCCGGTCTGAGCTGGGACCACGGTCGTGGCTCTGGTTGGACAGAGAGCAGGTCCTGCGCTGAGAGAGGGAGGACGCCTCTGCACCAGGAGCAGGGCTCGAGAGTGGCCAGGGCTTGTGGGGACAGGGGGGGTCAGTGGGGCACGGCAGGTGCTGTGAACCGCCTCCCTGATGCTCCTTCACAGGCCTGAGCTCCACATGCAGGTGCGCAGCTTCACCAGCAGGTGTCATGCTCGGGTGCGACGGAGGACAGAGCGATAAACAGGTGTTGAACCTGCAGCACAAACACAGACACGTCAGCCACGACTGGTCAGGAGAGCAGCCCACAGACGCAGCCACGCTCGGCCTGTGGCTGCGTCCCGGCAAGAACACATCCCTGTCCTTGTGAGGACCTCTCCTGCCCAGCTCCCTTTCCCCAGCCTCTCCCCCTGAACCAGGACTCTGGAGCGGACTGGTTTCCATCATGTAGACCTTGTGAGGACAGGTGGTTTGTCAAGACTAGGTCCTCACAAGTATGCTGCACACACACGCTCAGCACTCCAAAACACATGAGCAGAGAACCTAAATGGAATTCAATGTTAATTCAATTAAAATTCAGACTTCAAATCAGGAGGTGTGTTCCCAAGAACTGGTCCCCACAGGTGTCGCTATACAAGTTCACAAACACACACACAGGGCAAAAACAGATCAGTACTTTCTTGGACACTAATAGGATTTTCCCTCCTCTCTGTAGCAATCGCCCCTCCCCCTCCTCCTCCCCCTCCCCCTACACACGCACTAAGAGACAGACACGGGCGGACGGACGAACGGACGGACAGTCAAGAGTAAGTCAGAGCTTCCAAACTAAGACCACTCACAGTCATCTACAGAGTCAGTTCACCTGCTGCAGAGAGCCTCGGTGTTGCCGTGGAAACTCCCACCTCTCTGTGTCTCTCCGTCTCTCCCTATGAACACTTGTTGTCAGCTGATCAGTGTCCAGCCCTTCCTCCTCCTCCTCCTCCTCCTCCTCCTCCTCCTCCTCCTCCTCCTTCTCACCAGCCAATTACAGCTCCTCGCCCCTCCCCTACCTGTTCCTTCCCATGCGTCTGACCTCTGAAGGAGAAAGTACAACTGCACACAGAGCAACAGCAGCGTGGAACACTAGCCACAGACACACATGTCCTGCACCGTGTCCCATCATCTGCTCCACCAGGGGGCTCACGCTCTCTCACCTGCCGTTCCATCAGCAGGTCCCAGTTCATTCATCAGAGCATGCTGCAGTTGACAGAGGCCTGTGCTGTGACCCTCATGTTGGGCTCCATTCCCCTGCATTAGGTTGGTCCAGGATGCTTCTGACCTCTGGCAGTCGTGGATGGGCAACACCTGTGTCACACAGACCATCTCAAAAGGGGTCGATACTGCCCCCCAGTGGAACAACAGGAACAGGTCCAGGAGAAAATGGTCTGAGATTCTCATCTGCAAATGGAGAGGTTTGGTCACACCTGCACGGCTCCGACCGAGGTGGACCAGATACACCAGGCTCTCGCTTCATCTCATGCCTTGATCCTGTGACAGACGCTCTCCACGTTCTGCAAATCTGATCCACGTTTCCTCAGCTTGGATCCAGCTTTTGTCTTTGAAAATCACCTCTCCTCTTCATGTCCTCCTCTGTCCCAATGGGCGTCGTGCCTCTCCTCTCCACGGGTCCAAACCCCCCCCAGGTGTCTGTCCAGGTGCAGGACTCTCCCAATGAAAGGCAGAGAAGCTTCCTCTCTGACTCTTCTGACTTTGTCGCTCTCAAATGAGGGGCCTTGAAGGCCTCCACTCCAGGGGACGTGAGATTGGAAAACACCCCAGAGCTTCACACATCCAGCATGCACTCAAAAGCACCATGCAGACACATTTTTGGATGAAACAGAAGAAGAAATGTAGTCATCTTGATGTTCATGGCATTAACGGTGACAGTACGAAGTAACTGGCAGCATGAAGAAGGAACACTTTGCTTGGACAAAGTGATCCATCAACGACGTGAAGGCGGCTGTGAAGCAAACCCCTGTCAAGGTGTGACTGGAACACTGCACGTGACGGGTGCGTCCTGACATTCCAGCTGTTTGCTGGAGGTGACGGTGCGCTCTCCAAAGCGTGCCAGTTGACACGCCGCGGCTGGTCCGACCAGGGGATGGAGTCACCACCCGAGGCTTGGACCAACAATGTTAAGGCCGAATGGAGGAGACCTATCTACCTGTTCCAGTTTGGCACCAGAAGCCACGACTATTGTGGCGAACTGAGAGAAAAGCGCAAGACAAGCCTCAAGCTGCAGCTTCTCCGTGGGACTTCAGCCTCTCGTCACTCACCTGCGGCGGCGCGCGGCCAGGCTCTCAGTCGTCCAGGAAAAAGTCGCTCCGCCGAACCATCTCACAGCCGCGGCCCAACCTGCGGCGGGGCGCGTCCTTCACTGCTCCCTTTCCTTCTGTTTTTCTACATGACCGAAGTTTACCTTCCCCACCGAGACTTCCGCGTCGCCCGCGTGACGTCACGGCGACGACATGGCGCAGCTTACACACGTCAGATGAAGCGCAAGCCAGCGTGTGGTTGGTCTTCGATGAGTGTGAGCGTTGTCTAGTTCATTGATGGAGAGTCTCTGGACTCTTGTATTATCAGACACGTGCGACTGATCGAGTTATTTCTGCAAACGTCCTGCACAGGCTGATCAAGCGCTGCTGCCTGACGTACTGCCTCAACTTCACCACGTGACACCAGCTTTTCCAGCTGCCATTCACGTTTGTCAAGGTTCTCACACCCGGACCCAGTTCACACACACACACACACATAGACACACACACACACACACAGACCCAGTTCACACACACACACACAGTTCACACACACACACACACACACACACAGACCCAGTTCACACACACACACACACACACACACAGACCCAGTTCACACACACACACACAGACCCAGTTCACACACACACACACATGCACCAGGACCCAGTTCACACAGACACACAGACCCAGCTGTCCACAGTCTGGGTTTGTAAATGCTGCTTGCTGTCCTCCAGCTGGCAGGAGGCCCGAGTCTGGTCTCCTTCTGTCCCTAATGTAACGGTCGGGTTTGCCCACTCCTCCTGACCGCTGAGAGCGGCTGCTGGCGGGTGCATCTGTGGTGCCTGGAGGGAGCGCTCAAGTCGATTTGGACCAAAAACAAACACGTGTGATGGAGAGTGCAGTCCTTCCTGCGCCTCCTCTCCTTTTTGATGTTTCTCTTACGACGCTGAGGAGGACCAGAACCACTTGGCTCACGCTCCCTGAAACCAGATATGGAGCCAGATCTCCGGTCCACAATACGAAGCCCACACCAAACCTGAAGTTCCAGTGGGAGGTTTCAGTGAAACCACCGTCTTGACTCTCCAACCGTTGGTGTGGACGCACAAGCAGCTGCTCCATCTGCATTCAAATAGGTTTGGAAATGTCTTCCATGGAGCTTCTTGGCAAGTCCCCCGTGATGTCACCACACCGAAGGCTCAGTGGAGCGCTCGCTGACACCAGCGTGGCCAACCGTGTTTCCTCTCACATTCCACGCGCAGTCTGAAGTGTTGCGGTCGCAAAGCATTTCAAGCATCAGTTTCTGTGCCTTGGTCAGTGCCCTGACTGTCGTTCACCTCTGAGCAACTGCACACACAGACATTATTAGCTTGGACTCTTATGATGAGGGTACATTTATGGGAGGAGGACATCAGGTGAAAATAAACACTCAATTGATGTCAAAGTAAAGACGGTGTGACGCAAATCACGGCGGGCCTGATGCTGACCGCGCCCCCACCACCTGGCCACGCCCCTTCAGCCAGGTGCTGTTAAGCGGGCGCTGGAGCAGCGCGGGGCCCAGTATCGACATGGTTCCAGGCAACGAGACCACGTTCAAGCTGTCGGAATTCGGCTTCGAGCGGCGTTTCGACGAGCGGAGCGCGATCCGCTGGATGCAGGAGAACTGGTGAGCGACCTTCTCTGACTCCTGACACGGATCGCTTGGGCGCGTGAGGTGCGTTCACGGGGGCTCGTGTGACGTTGGTCCTGGAGCCAAAGCGACGTATATTTCCACCTGGACTGGGTTTAATCGCCGTCAAAATCAGTCAGAATGTGCGTCAGGCGTTTCGCCTCGCGGTGGGTGTAGACGGCAGTGAGAGGCGAACAGGCGGGGGTGGACGCGCGCGATTAGACCTCACCGTGATTCCGGTGAAACATCCCGACACAACCGGTAGCGCGGGTGTGCCCGTGACGTCACCGCCAGGCTCGTGAGGTATGCCACATCTGGTTCGTCCAGTTCGCCCAAACCAGTTTCAGAGCCAAGGTCAATGTTGGTGGAAGTCTCCAAACTCTGTGAGGATGGGTCAGAGTTGGGTCCTTCGTGGATCCCACTTGTCTTCAGGGTCAGCCTGGACCCTTTAGTCGAGGTCGTTGCTTCATGTGTGATGTGTCTGCGCCCAGATAAAACAACAGTGTCATGAGGTCATTAACCTTCCTCGGTCTGACGAGAACAAGACAGAATGCAAAGGAATAATCCCGGAAAAGAACGGCTCCGTTGCCATCGTTTCTCCTTCTGACTCGCCTCCTCTCTTCCCAGGGGCGCGTCCTTCCTCTTCAGCGCGCTCTACGTGCTCCTGGTGTTCGGGGGTCAACAGCACATGAGACGGAGAGAGAAGATGAACCTGCGGCTGCCGCTGGTCCTCTGGTCCCTGAGTTTGGCCCTCTTCAGGTGCGGCTTCATCTTCACCCGAGGCCCAGTGGCGTCCGCTGGGCCTCGCCGCTTTAGAAAGACCGGGTCCGCGGCGCCTGGGTCGCGGCAGTCAGACACGGCAGAGCCGTCGAGGTCACGACTGGAGTGCCACTGCTGGCCAAGACACACGGCGTCTCTCCACTCAACAGCAGCCACTGATGACTGTGTGACCCGTTTCAATATATGTTTTAGTTTTTATTTGGTTTGGAATTTTTGTCACTCAAATTCACTTAGTTTTAATGAGCTGGCTACTTTTAGGGAGTTTTTATCTTTTTGGAAAATGCTTAGTTTCAGTTTAGATTTTATGACTTGGAGTTGGTTTTTTTACCTTCAATATGAGGCGTCGGACCAAGATTGAAGAAAAACACCAAAAAGCCTGCAGGGTGGGAAGAGGAGGCTGTTGGCCGGCGACACGGCCGACTGGACAGCTGTGGTGACAGCAGCCCAGATCCAGATGCCTCTTGATGACAGGAGTACACACCCAAGCAGAGGACAACTCTCCCACACCTTCACTTGCTTTGCATCAGTCTTGCAGACAGTGGACGCTGGCTGTGGTTTTATGACAAACTTGTTTTCATTTCAGTGAATGAAAGTGATTTAGTGAAGTCTTGGTGAGCTAGAGCGGCCTGCATTGCGTGCAGTTCACTCGTTCTCACCTCACTCACACTGCTGTCTTCTCTTCTGGATGTTGCTGATGTCAAATGCACGGCCGTGTGACGGTGTTGACCTGTCGCCGCAGCGTCACCGGGGCGGTCCGCACCAGCTCCTACATGCTCCACGTGCTGCGCAGCGGCGGCTTCAAGCGTTCCATCTGCGACCAGAGTTTCTACCACGGACCAGTCAGCAAGTTCTGGGCCTACGCTTTTGTTCTGAGCAAAGCGCCGGAACTGGGTCGGTGCCGGCTCCACCACCTTCAGCCAGCGTGAGATTTGACCGAGCGAGTGCATGACGACGGTCTCGTGTGTTCCAGGTGACACGGCCTTCATCGTGCTGCGGAAGCAGAAGCTGCTCTTCCTGCACTGGTACCACCACGTCACGGTGCTCCTCTACTCCTGGTACTCCTACAAGGACATGGTGGCGGGCGGCGGCTGGTTCATGACCATGAACTACGGCGTGCACGCCTTGATGTACAGCTACTACGCGGCGCGTGCCGGCGGCCTGCACGTGCCGCGGCGCTGCGCCATGCTCATCACTAGCGCACAGATCGCCCAGATGGCCATGGGCATCACCGTCAGCGCACTGGTCTTCTGCTGGATGCAGCAGGTGGACTGTCCCTCACACCTGGACAACATCGTGTGGGCAGGGCTTATGTACCTCAGCTACCTGCTGCTCTTCTCGCACTTCTTCTACCAGTCGTACGTGCGGCCGCACGCCAAGACGGCCTGAAGGAGCCTCATCCGTCGGCTATTGATGGATTATTCATCCTGCTGCAAGTTCCGTTCATTTCCTGTTCACCTTTCTATTTATTGAGTCCGACAGACGCCCAGGTGGAGCAGAGCTTCTCCTGTTGTGGATGGAGTTGACATTTCAAGCGTTCACCTTCAGCTGTAATGTAACGTGTCCTGACTGAGAATAAAGCTCCATGTGTGTGTGCGAGAGTGTGTCTGAGCCCGGCTCCTCCTCACAGCGCCGCCGCTGCCGCATCTCTCTCCAGCTCTTCCACAGCATCAGGTCTCCACTTTTGGCCATGGCCACCACACCACGTGGCCAGCAGCATGGTGGCGCTGCCTTCTGGCCGGACACACAGAGGGTGAGCGCCGGCGGCCGAGTCGGCTCTGCTCACCTGGGCGGTAGGATCTCAGCGGCCTCCCGCTCAGGCTGACGTTATTAACGGCGACCGCTGCGCGAAGGCCAGCGTGGTACGGCGTCTTGGCCTCGGCCACGTCGGCACAGTCGTTTGAGAGGCCGGCCACCTGCAGGTGAGCGTCGACTCGCAGAGCACCGCTGTCAGAGAGGGCGTGGGCTGTGGACACGCCCAGCGCTGGGTCAGCAGGCGGCTGCTGTGAGAGGGAGCGGAGTCGGCTACTGACCCAGGGAGGAGGCGTACGCTCGGCTGTTGATCCGGAGCGCGGAACAATCCAGCAGCAGGTCTACGCTGAGCCTGGCGCCTTTGTCCGTGGTCACGGCGGAGTTCTGACGACAGCGGTTTGTCTGGAGCCCAGCCAGGTCCAGAACCTGCAGCACACATACACGAGTCATGACAGAGGGAGTCACAGTCACGCAGCAACGCAGATGTACCCAGCAGAAGCTCCACCCCCTTCACGCCGCAGCTGGCCGCACTGGACCGGGGAGCCACGCCCCAACACTCGCTGCAGGACTGAGGCCTGCGCAGAAGAGCTGCGGTTCCACTGGACGTACGGGCCGTAGAAATGGCACAGAGGAGCCGTGAGAAACTCGCTCACCCTTCTCTCTGGGTAGCGGCTCCTGAGCTCCGCGGCCATCTCCACGCCCGTGGAGCCTCCGCCCACCACCAGGACCGAGTCTGCAGCCTGGATCTGGACAGGTGTGCGTGCGCGAGAAGCTCCTCTGGGGTTACCTGCTGGGCCAGCTCCTCGTAGGCCTGGACCGCCTGCTGGTACGAGAGACCAGAGTGTGTTGAACTTGCAGGGAAACGGGCCGTCGGTGCCGGTGCACAGCAGCAGGTGGGAGTACTGGACCTCCTGTGCCACACCGGTGCACACATTACAGCGCACAGCTTTCAGGTCACATGACCACGAGCCTCACTGAGGGTGGGTTTGGACGGCCACACCCTCAGACCCAGTAGAGTCACATGACCCGCCGCTTCCAAATGACTCCAAGTGTGTGTGTGTGTGTCTGTGTCACTGACTTCATGAACAAGCGCATTAGCGTAGACTGAACACGGTGAAGCTAGCAGCTAACAGTTAGCCCCACCAGATGTTTTGCTCACTACCTCTGACAGACTCCCAGCCACATGCAGCAGCTTCAAGTGGAGGACCATCAACAAGACCACGTCACCCGTCGTCTGCTTCTCCTGCAGACTTTTCTCAGGGACCTGGCTCCATCGCTGACGCTGCAGCTTGGGAACTTCATCTAAAGGACCGGAGACCCAGGTGTGTGGGTCCTGCTCCGATGGGACCAGACCTCCGTTTGAAACGGTACCAACGGGCCGCTTGAGTGGATGACTGGGTGAACAGATTTCATCGGACATGTCGGCTGTCCTGCTCAAAAGGTCAAGCTGGAACAGACTCGTGAAGAGGACAGCAGTGCTGCCGTGACCCCGAGTGACGGGCTGGCCAGCACCGCTGACCTCTCCTCCTTGCATGAATAAAGTTCCTCCCACTGTGTAGAATATCCATCTGATCGCCAGGGTATTTTTGTCAATGATCTCAGCGTACTAGCTTCATGTTTTTTTGTTTTTTAACAGACAAAAAGTAGTGGTTCTGGACTGACAGGGAAAGACACACTAGTTTTCAAGATCCACCTTTTTATTTTATTTTTGTTCCCATTTTTGTTTGTGTTTGTGTGAGAGAGAGTGTGTGTGAGTGAGAGAGTGTGTGTGTGTGTGTGTGAGTGAGAGAGTGTGTGTGTGTGTGTGTGTGTGAGTGAGAGAGTGTGTGTTTGTGTGAGAGAGAGTGTGTGTGTGTGAGAGAGAGTGTGTGTTTGTGTGAGAGAGAGTGTGTGTGTGTGAGAGAGAGTGTGTGTTTGTGTGAGAGAGAGTGTGTGTGTGTGAGAGAGTGTGTGTTTGTGTGAGAGAGAGTGTGTGTGTGTGAGAGAGAGTGTGTGTTTGTGTGAGAGAGAGTGTGTGTGTGTGAGAGAGTGTGTGTTTGTGTGTGTGAGTGAGAGAGTGTGTGTTTGTGTGAGAGAGAGTGTGTGTGTGTGAGAGAGAGTGTGTGTTTGTGTGAGAGAGTGTGTGTGTGTGAGAGAGTGTGTGTTTGTGTGAGAGAGAGTGTGTGTTTGTGTGAGAGAGAGTGTGTGTTTGTGTGAGAGAGTGTGTGTGAGAGAGTGTGTGTGTGTGTGAGAGAGTGTGTGTTTGTGTGTGTGAGTGAGAGAGTGTGTGTTTGTGTGAGAGAGAGTGTGTGTGTGTGAGAGAGAGTGTGTGTTTGTGTGTGAGAGAGTGTGTGTTTGTGTGTGTGAGTGAGAGAGTGTGTGTTTGTGTGAGAGAGAGTGTGTGTGTGTGAGAGAGAGTGTGTGTTTGTGTGTGAGAGAGTGTGTGTTTGTGTGTGTGAGTGAGAGAGTGTGTGTTTGTGTGAGAGAGAGTGTGTGTGTGTGTGAGAGAGTGTGTGTGTGTGTGAGAGAGTGTGTGTTTGTGTGAGAGAGTGCGTGTGGGAGGGGCCTGTCCAAGGCGTGGATGGGAGGCGTGGCATCACTGACAGTTGCTCCTGAAGACTCATCTGGGCTCCTGATGCTGATGGATCCACTTCTGCAGAGAAAGAGGTGAGTCAGCAGGTTCTGCTGCAGACGACAGCTCCAGAGATGGAGGGCGGGTCACGTGTTGCCAGTGAGAGCAGGGGCCTCAAGGCGCTCCTGCCAGGGCCACGGTGGGCGCAGGCTTGTGCCAGGGGCCGAGTGACGGGGGGAGGGGCTGGGCGGCGTTTCTCAGCAGGGAAAGCAAAAGTGCTGGGGGGGTGGCTGCGGGAGCAGGATGAGGGCAGGGGCTGAGTCCACTCACCTGCAGGTGGCGCCCTCTACACCTGGGCTTGATCTCCTGCATCCTGTTGGTCCTTGACAGAGACAGAGGCGGCGTGATGAGCGTGTGCAGCGGCGCCTCCACTTGCTCCTGGGACTCACCTTGGCGACCAGGCCTGAGGACAGCAGGGCCGACTCCACGCCCTCCACGGCGGCCTGAGCCACCTGCTCGGCCCCGGCCACGGCAGCGTCGGCCGCCACGTTGGCCTGTTCCGTCGTCTTCTGCGCCACTGAAGCCAGAGCCAGACTCAGACCAGCAGACTCGCCACCCGACCCCCCGCCCTCCACACATACCTATGTTGACCACGCCGTCTCGGGTCTTGGTCGCTGCGTCCCCCACGCCGGCCCTCGTCTTCTCCGCCGCAGCCATGACTCCGCCCCTCGCCGCTGAGAAGCCTTTCTTGAAGGAATCCATGTCTTCAGCTCTGTCTGTCCGGACTGTGTGAGCGGCGCAGGACACTGGCACTGAGAGAGGAGTCGGGTGGGCGGACTCCGAGGGCCGAGGAGGGAGGGGGAGGGAGAGGCCACTCGCTGGATGCTATCAAACATTCATGGCAGAGAGAAAGGTGGAGTGAGGCAGCAAAGATGGCCCCTAAAGGCTGAGTCATCTTGATGGGACGTGCAGCGTCAGCGGAGTCTTCTCATTCGCTGAGTGACTTGGCATTCAGCTGCCCTCTCTGAGAGCACAGCACACACACACACACACACACACACGTCTCTCTAGCCTTGTGGGGACCTCTCCTGGCCATCGCCCTTTCCCCAGCCTGAACCATGGCTCTGGACCAGACCAAAGCGAGCCAGAGGGTCCCCAGAAGAAGGAGGCTTGATAAGGCCTGCTGTTTTTTCTCTACAGTGACCCGACATGACGGAGCAGCTCTTGCTTTGGACAGCCTCACTCAAAACGCTGCCTTAACCTACAAAGATGGGGCAACACACGCAGAAGCCAGGGAGTGTCACTCGTCCCCGTGTGGAGGACCAGGGCCGGTGTCACTGGCTGATGCGCTCCGCCGCTGCAGCTACCCCACGCAGAGTGGCGACGTCACATCCGGCTTTTTTGGATGTTTTCATGAGCCAGAGCAGATTCAAATAAAGGATTCCAAGGCGATTTCTACCACATGCGTAGCATTTATTTCCACAAAACACCATGTTTGTCATCGCATCCTGAGCCAAGTTTACGTCCGCTCTTCTCCTCAGTCTGTGGAACAACACGTCGTGATTGGCTGACGCGTACGCAGCTTTGTTTTTCTTTGATATCGCACCAAAATCACAACAGTCTCCACAGTGGGCACTTCAACACCTCCAGATACATTTGTATTCATTCACCAGGGAACAGATGCATCAGTTTTCAGCGTCAGCTGAGAGACGCGTGGTGATTGGTCGACGCGTGCGGGGCATCCACCCATCATTTGCCCCTGTCGACCGTGGTGCGGCGCTCTGTTTATGTTGTTGAAGTTCAAAAAAACCCTAGAATATCTTATGAAACACACAATTTCTTAAGTAGTCGTAAGAAAATATTTGAATGAGATAAAAAAACCGTATAACCATGGACGCATGCGCTTAAACACATGCAGTAAACTTGGTCAAACATGGGCAATTTGCAGGTCAAGTCCTGGAATTTCCGACGTGGGGTCCACCTGGGACCCTCCACCACTGCCGAGGAGCCGGACTGGGCACGGGCCTGTGGCCCTCGGGCAGAAGAGGGGCCTGAAGGTGGCGCCACCACCACGGACGGTGAAGGTGCCTTCATCCTGCCTGTGGTGAGCATGTGGCACGAGGACAGTCAGGACTCCACCTGTCCAACATGGTCCTGGCTGGTTGGGTCGTCCCGGTCCAGACCCACTGAATGTTCTCCAAGCAAGGAAACAACTCAGTTGCTCAGTAGATTCCACATGGCTGCGCTAAGAGGTGACCTTTGACCTGTGGTCCCACATGACCCCTGCCCTCACACACCAGCGTTCAGAATGAGTCAGAGGTGTGAAGGTGACAGAAGGGGGGCCCCGATGAGCAATGATGTCATTGCCCCTACAGCAGCGGGCCACACGGGACAACAGCAGCATTGGGACGCGCAGCACGGCCCAGCGGTTGGAAGCACACAGGAAGGAGGGCGGGCAAGACCTGCACGCAGAACACCCGCCCCCCTCTGATGCTCTACAGCGCCGCCCACAGGCCTGTGAACTGCCAGTGGTTTCACGGCGAGGCCCGAGACAACAGTGCTGACACAGTAGTGACTGAGAGGCCTTGGACCGGACCAGAGTTGTGTGTGTGTGTGTGTGTGTCTGCACTGGCACACTCAGATGATCCTCATCAGTCAAAAGCTCGTGCTCGTGACTGCTGAGTTCCTGTCACTCTGGACAGAAGTGACCAGCAGGAAGGAAGGAAGGAAGGTGGCAGGAAGTGAAGGCATTTCCCAAGATTGTTCCAGTGTGATGGAGGAGGCCACTGCTCTCTCTCTCTCTCTCACACACACACACACACACACACACACACACACACACACACACACACACACACACACACACACACACACACACAGACAGAGGCAGGAGTGGGCGGGCCCCCGGGACTGAGCAGCACCAGGCGAAGGCAAGCTCCAGTCCAAAGCAGCATGACGGCAGAACTGGCTCTGGTTCTGGGGCTCCTGGTGAGTTCCAGCTGTGAAGTCAGGGGGCGCGACCCTGACCTTGAGGATAATGCGCAGAAGGAAGGAGTAAGAATGAGGGGACCCCTGCTGGGGGCCACAGCGGCGCCACCTCCTGCAGCTCGGGGACGCTTCAGGAGCAGGTGAGTCCTGAATCACGCGGATCAGAACATCTGGAGGTGAGCCCTGACCCCAGGCAGAATGCAGGAGCAAGAGCCTGAGGCTCCACAGCTCAGATCACCTTGGGCTTGTGACCGTGCCAGGCTGGGGGCCTTCACCGGGGCAGAGGTCAGATTGTGGTGAGGTCACTTCAGGAATGACAGAGTTTTGGGACGGGTCCGTGAGTTAGGTGGGATTTCCGTCCAGTCTCCAGCCTGAAGGTGGGAGATGAGAGGTTTGGTTTGGTGAATCTGAGGATGAGAGCGACGACGTCCGATTCTCTGCTGCTGTTGAAGAAAGGCTGTTTGTGATCAGGAGCTGGTGTGGACCGTCCACTGGAGGCGTGCTGACCGCCACCTCACAGTGCAGGACTGAGGGCTGCACCATCCGGTCTGCGTGTCCTGGACGGCAGCTCATCCTGTGAGTAACATCAGCAGACGGGACGGCGCCCAGGCCTCACCCTGCCGCGTGCGTGTGTGTGTGTGTGTGTGTGTGCAGGAGCGCCGTCTCTCACTGTCCGCTCCACAAGCAGCAGCAGCTGATCTTCTGGTGGTGTTGCTGCAGTGGGAACGGTGAGCAGCATCCTGGCGCGGCAGGTGGGTCCGAGCCTGTGCGGTTGCCAAGGCGACGCACCCAGGAAGCACACTCAGGCAAACGATTTGTGTTTGTGGCAGATGCTCTGGAGTGGCCCCTGACGGGACCCTCAGCCACCTCTGTTGGTAACGGCGGCTTCGACAACACAACCCACAACACAGCACACAACTCCACACATCACAACCCTTCATGCAACACTACACTCTACAGAACAATCCACTCTACACAACACAACCCTCCTGACCGCTTTAAAGCCCGTGTCTTCCACAGGCAGTCAGCCAAATGCGGCTCTCGGCCGCGCGCAGAATGACCAGCAGCACGGCCACGCCCCCCCGGCCCTCCAGCCAGGCCACTACGGCCAGGTCAGCTCCAGGAGCGGCGCCGGTCCAGAGGCGGCCCAGCTCCAGCGTCCAGCCGGTGAGGGCCGCACGCGGCTGCCGACCACCACTGCGTCCGCTGCTGATGCTCTCGCGTGTCCCTGCAGAGGAGCCGCAGGCCACGGAGGAGCCGGGTCCCGGCGCGCAGCCGCGCAGCTCCCCGCGCCGCTACGACAGCTTCCTGGCTCCTCTCCCAGTCCCCCACATGATGGCGCTGCTCATGTCCCAGCTGCAGCCTCTGATGGAAGGGTTCAACATGTCGCTGCAGCAGCTCAGCCGGCAGGTGGCAGTGCTGAGCCACGAGGTGGCACAGCTGAAGCGCCAGGGTGGCGTCCAGGCTGCGCAGCTGGAGAGGAGCGAGGCGCAGTCGGACCCGGCGTCGCTGCTGCTGGGCAACCTGAGCAGCTTCCAGAGGGACATGGACCGTCAGCTCCAGCGGCAGCAGGTCACAGGAGAGTGCGCGCGGGGTAAGAGGCCCATGGCTGTAATGTCGGTGCGTGCGTGCGTCCGCAGGAGGAGATGGACGCCGTCAACGCCACGCTGGCCCAGGCCCACAGCCAGCTGAGGGAGCAGGTGCTCACCGGTGCCGCTCACCCGCGCGGCTCAGCTCGGAGCCCTCTGACTCGTGCGCTTGTCTCAGGTGCGGGCTCTGGCGGGGGGCGTGGACTCTCTGGACGGACAGTGCCGGCAGCTCCGGCGCGACGCGCTCGCTCTCAACGAGCGCATCAACCAGACCGCTCGGAGCAGCCAGGTCCAGTTCATGGAGACGGGGCTGGAGGTGGAGGCCGCCCGGGAGGTGGTCCTGCGCAGGGTGACGGAGCTGGCGGGAAACCTCAGCCTGCGGGAGCAGCGGCTGCAGGAGGCGGAGGCGGACTTGGACTACCTCTTCAGCAGCTTGTCTCGCCTGGAGATGGGCGTGGCCAACCTCACCGAGCAGGTCAGCCAAAACAGACTGGCTCTGGATGAGGGGGAGGACAGGAGCTCGTGGCCGGGAGACCGAACCGACGAGTGGGAGCCAGCGGTGGAGGCGCTGCAGCGCAGCCTCCAGCAGGTGGCGTCTGTGTGCACCGCTGCGTCAGCGTGGCGGGCGCTCATCTCACGGCGCCGCTTCTTCCAGGTGAAAGTGTCCGTGGTGTCGGAGCAGGCCAAGAGCAGGCGCGCGGAAGTGGGCCTGGCACGCCTCGGCGACTCGCTGGCTGGGCTGCTGCTGGAGGCCGTGGAGCAGAAGGAGCAGCAGCAGCAGCAGAAGGAGGCGCTGACTCGGCTGTCAGGCTCTTTCAAGTCCCTCCTGCAGGACGGGATCCGCCACAA
Organism: Synchiropus splendidus; assembly: GCF_027744825.2. Taxonomy (NCBI): domain Eukaryota; kingdom Metazoa; phylum Chordata; class Actinopteri; order Syngnathiformes; family Callionymidae; genus Synchiropus; species Synchiropus splendidus. The sequence goes on along the minus strand of NC_071342.1, from coordinate 25,552,433 downwards.
TGACGTGCTGGAGCTGCTGCTGGGGCAGGAGGTGCTGGAATTCCTGGAGTGGCCCGTTCCGGAGCAGGAGGCCCACTCCATCCCGGCCGTGAAGGAGCAGCTGCACCTCTTGCAGGAGCGGCTCGGCCGCAGCGGCACAGGTCCGACTGACCGGAGGCTGGCGTCGCATGGCAAAACTCACGTCTTTCTGTCGAACAGGAGGCTCCAGCGGGTGGCCCCGGGGCCGGAGGCGAGCTGCGCTGCTCCCGGGGCCCGAGGGGGCCCGCGGCGCCGGAGCAGACCTGCGGAGGCTGGAGCAGCAGGTGGAGCTGCTGGGAGAGAAGCTGCGTCTGCTGGAGGCACAGAGAAGCAGCTGCTGTGGACCTCGGGAGGAGGATGGTCAGGACGGCAGACTCGGGCACTCCGCTGGACCTCCTGGGACTCTGGAGGCTGGAGAGCAATCGGGAGGAGGGCTGACAGACAGGTCACATGACTCCCTGAGACTCAGCGCGAGAGCAGCCGACAGACACACACCTTAGTTAGGAGCAGCATCTCCAGGCTGCTGAGCTCACCACAGCTTTATTCAGCTGCGCGCGCACGCGCACACACACACGCACGCACACACACACACCATGGAGGAGGTGCTGCCGCAGGAGGAGCCACTTCTGCCAAACCGTCCAGCTTTGTTCCTCCAGGCTTCTTCACCTGCGTGTGTCAGAGATTGTGACGTGACAGATCCACGAATAAAAAGAGTTGCAGGTCCTTCCTCCTGTCCAGACCGAGCCGGTCCTGTCTAGGGGAAGTTGTGCAGGATGGGCTTGTGACCCGTTTCCTCCAGGAAGCGCAGGAGATCTTGTGGGTGCAGTCCCAGAGAGGCGGTGTTGGTCATCGGGTGGAAGAAGACAAGCGGGTGAGGGCCCTCCACCAAGGCTCGGTCCAGAACCAGCTGGACACTGAGATCCTTGTCAAAGAGAAGAGCCAGAGCTGTGGCGCAGCCCTGGCCCACCTGGACACACACACACACAGGTTCAGTCAAAGACGTCAGAGAAAGGGAGAATCAAAGCGACAAACTTTGAGTTTCTCCAGCATCAGACTCTCATCGGCAAAACGCAGGTTTCCTCCTCCCACGCCGAGGCTCTTCGCCAACTGGTTCAGGTCCACCTGCGGGAGCAGAGGTCAGAGGGCGTTGAACACAGTGACCACCCTCGCACGGCGCCATCTTCAGGAAGGGCCAACTCATCCATCTGGCGGCTCCAGCACTCACCTGGCAACTGTGGACTGTCGAAACCAGGAAGAGCGTTTTCTTCTTCTTGTCTTTTAAAAAAAGATTCTTTGCAACGACGCCGCTGACGTCCTGCAGGTGGGGCATCATTTCCTCCACCGTGAACACCTGGAGGAAGACGCCACACGTCACCACACGGCAGCAGCGTCTCCCCACGCTGACGCCAACCTCGGCCGGATGTGACACGCGGAACGGCCACGCAAACACGCGCACATATTGCAGGATGATCAAGAAAAGAAATGGAGCGACTGTTACCGCAGGGTGTTCAACGCAGCGCGTCTGGATCTCCAAACTCTCCAGGAACCGCTCGAGCTCTGCCCTTAAATCCTGAGACATTCTGTTGACGCGTGCGGTTCCAGTTCTTCTTCGACCAGCCATGCGGCGCGGCCGCAGCTGAGCTGTGCACTGCCACCTACCGGCGGACTGCCGCTACTGGCTGTGCGTGGCGGCTGTCCGCGATTAAAGTTGAATGTGGTGACGTGTCTGATGATAGGGGCGTGAATGCACGTGACCCTGCTGGGACCCGGAAGCACATAAAAGCACATCTTTACCTGAAAGATTCACAAGCTCCCTCCAGTGATCAGGACAGTTCAACTTGACGTTGACCTGTGTTTTGGTTCCTCATGTGTACAGCGCCTCCTGCGCCGTGTGTTTCTGAGCGCCACGTTCCCTCCGGTTCATCATCCTCACAGTTTTTACTGTGGCGGTTTCTGGTCTAATTTCTGCCCATTTGTTTCTGGTTTTGCGCCTCGGTTTCTCTGCGTTTGGGGAGGCCCTTGTCCGTCTCTGTTTTGCTTCTGTGTCCATAGTGAATAAATGCGTGGCCCTGTCTCCAGTCACATTTGGGTCCAGTCGTTTGGTGACGGGAGTGATGCGAGGTGGGAGCTGGCGTGACGTCAGACACAAGTTCACCAGAGTGCAGGTGTGAAGAGACAGAGAGGAGCAGAACAACAGCTGAAAACACCGCCGCGCAGCAGAGGGAAGACGCGACTCATCACACACCCAGACGGGCGGCGCTCCACTCTCTACTGTCTCTTCTTCATCTTCGAGCGTCCTTGCATGGTGGGGGCCCGCTGTGTTGGTCCGGGGCCCGGTCTGAGCTTCAGTTCCACTGTGAGGAGCAGAGGAACCAGCAGCTGACCATCCAAGTCATGTGATAAACAAAGCTGTCTGCGGAACATTGTCCCACTTCTCCCTCCATTCATGTTATGAAACTGATTAGATGCCAGAGTGACCCACTTCTGCACAGCAGCTGTTGCCACGGTGATGTGAGTAAATGGAGGCTGATGTCAAAGGTCATCTCAATCCCTTCAAGGTCATTTGACAGTCACGCACGCTCAGCGCCAAAGCTCCAGAGAAGCTTGACTCTGGGAAGCAGCTGACCTCTGGACTGCTGTCGGCCCAGTTCTGCTCGGCTCTGAGACCCTCCTCCGCATCAGGCTCCTGAGGTGCAGGTGCGAGCGGCTCTTCTTCCGCTGCTGGCTCCACACAACCTTCTCCACCTCCGCGTGCGACTGTGATTGACGTTGCGCATCGTTTTTTGTTTCTTTATTCATTCACAACCGGAGAATGAAGCGCTCGCAACTGTCGCCGTCGTCAGGTTCTGGTGCGAGAGCAGCGGCGGGTCACGCGGCCTGATGAGAGTCACCGACTCAAATAGCCTCTTCCAGGAAAAGCCTGAAAAACGCTGAAACCTCATTTCGCAAAGTGTTGGGCGGCGCGTGCGCGCGCTGATCCCCTCCGTGGCTCCTGGCTGCCGCGCGCCCCGCACTCGGACCGACGCCTGTGGTGAGAGCGGGATGGACTCGCGCGAGCCCCTCGTCAACTGCTCCGAGTGCGCGAGTCCGGAGCGGAGCGACCTTCCCGCCAGGCTGAACGTGAGTAGGCGCTCGCGGGTGCAGTGGCGCGCGCGACTCACCTGGAGACCCGAGTTGCTGCTCACAGCGCTGAGACGCAGCTGCGGCAGAAGCCAGACTCCAGCGCGGAGGCTGACGCTGACATTTCTTACGTCTTGTATTTGAATCGAGCGGGACTCACTCTCTCTCACACGCGCACGCACGCTCTGTTTCCAGCGGCTCATTGATTACCGATCAGTGACCTTCATTGGTGCTGTGGAACATGGAGTCACGTGGCTCCTCGCATTTTCAGCCTCGCTTACATGAACGAAGTTTCCCAGAACCAATCGACCAGTCTGGGCTTTGGTTATCATCTGAGGTCCAACGCAGCGCCAGGACAAGCGAGCAGTGACCTGCTCCTGCTGCAGAGAACGAGACTGTGTGTTGGTCCCAGCGAAAGGTTCTGATGATCCCTGTTCATTTCTTCATTGCCTTTGTTGTCTGTGTGAGCGGCAGCCGGGAGGACAGGCCCGCTGGCCGACTGTCAGTGCCACGTCTAGCATGCTCAGGTTGTGACCCTGGACAGGGCTCCACCCAGGCAGGACGGTGTGGAGCCCTGTTTTCCTGGAGTGAGCCGAGGCTCCGGTGCTGACCATGACAGTCGCATGACACGCGTCGCTCGGATCTGCTTGTCGCCCAGCAGGAAGTGATGTCGCCGGAGAACCCCTTCCCCACCGTGGACGTGCCGGACCACGCCCACTACACCATCGGCTCCTTCATCCTGGCCATCGGCATCACCGGCACCGTCGGCAACTTCTTGGTCATCTACGCTTTCCGTAGGTAAAAAACGCTTGCTGCGGATGATCACGTGACGCAGTGGCAGACGGGGACATGATGGTGTGCGTGTTGGTGTCAGGAGTCGGAGCCTCCGCACCCCGGCCAACATGTTCATCGTCAACTTGGCCATCGCCGACCTGCTGATGTGCGTCACGCAGACGCCCGTCTTCTTCATCAGCAGCATGAGGAAGAGGTGGATCTTTGGGGAGAGAGGTGAGAGGCGCCGCTCAGTCTCTGACACACACACACACATCTGCGGCATTTAAACGGTGTGTGTGTGTGTGTGCAGCCTGTGAACTCTATGCCTTCTGCGGAGCTCTGTTTGGGATCTGTTCCATGATCACGTTGATGATCATCGCCGTGGACCGATACTTTGTCATCACGCGACCTTTGACCTCCATTGGAGTTTTGTCCTACAAACGGGCCTTTGTCGTCGTCATGGTTGCCTGGGCCTACTCTCTGGGATGGAGCCTGCCGCCTTTCTTCGGCTGGAGTGAGGACACACACACACACACTCACTCTTGGGCCTGATGTAGGAAGGTCTGTGTGCCGGTCTCAGATGGACTTGGTTGTTGGGACTCCTCCTCTGGGAGGAGCCTCATGAGGCTCGTCTTCCTGAGTCTGCTGCTCACGTCCCAGAGGTTCACGATGGCTCTGCCCACCAGGTGCCTACGTGCCGGAGGGTCTCATGACGTCGTGCACGTGGGACTACATGACCTTCACGCCGTCAGTGCGAGCCTACACCACGCTGCTGTTCACCTTCGTCTTCTTCCTGCCGCTGGCCGTCATCATCTACTGCTACGTCTTCATCTTCAGAGCGGTGCGGAGCACCAACCAGTCAGTCTGGGTCTGGGTCTGGGTCTGGGTGAGAGGGAGGGAGGGAGGGAGGGAGAGAGAGAGGGTGGGGGAGAGTGAGCGAGCGTGACCTGCTGCGCCTGCTTCTCGCGGCAGGACCATGCAGAAGCTGAGCATCAGCAGCCGGGAGTCGGGCAGGACTCTGACTCGGCTGCAGAACGAGTGGAAGATGGCCAAGGTGGCGCTGCTGGTCATCCTGCTGTACGTGGTGTCCTGGGCCCCCTACTCCAGCGTGGCGCTGACAGCCTTGGCCGGGTAGGTGTCCCCCCCCCCCGGCCTCCCGAGCGGCGCCGTGCTCACCTGAGCGTGTCTCCACAGCTACGCCGACATGCTGACGCCGTACATGAACTCCGTTCCCGCCGTCATCGCCAAAGCCTCCGCCATCCACAACCCCATCATCTACGCCATCACACACCCCAAGTACAGGCCAGTACCTGTCTCCGTGTCTGTGTCTGTGTGTGTGTGTGTCAACTTGTTTAGCTGGACA
>NC_071342.1:25522158-25542158 GCF_027744825.2 Synchiropus splendidus | reverse complement strand
TGAGCCCGTCCCCCCACTGGTCCGTAATTCATGGCCCACATAAAGGCCCAGTGCCAGGTCTCTTCTGGGCCACTCTTTGTGCCGCTGTCAGGGATCAGGCCGACCCTCCACCACATGAATGAGGAGACTCTTCTTTTTCAGGCGGGACAAAGGCTCCAGCAGGAATCTGGGTCACAGCTTAACCCCCCGCCGACTCACCCCTTCTTCCCGGCGTCTTCCTCCTTCTCATTCTGCTCAGGACAGGCCTGCTCTCGCGCTGCCAATGTTCCAGAGCCGCGTGCTGCCGCCGAGCAGTGGAGGAGATGAAGCGTGGACCTGGAGGTGCGACCTGGGACGGTCCAGAGGAACCACCCACAGCCTCATGACACTGGCACTCTGGAGCTTCACTGCCTGACCCGTGTCCCAGTTCTGAAGCCATCTGGACGGCTGGGTACCAGCTGGGCCCAGCACTGGAGACTGCTTCACCCAGGCCCCGGCGTCTGCTGAGGGACCAGGACCCTGAAGGCCTGTCTGGATGCCCTCGACCCACAGGAGGTGTCTTCCACAGTCCATTGTGCATGGTGAGTGAGGAAGAGGAGTTCATGGCCCTGAAATATGTTCCCTTGAATTGTGGAGCATCTGGAGTGAACGTCCAGTCACCAGCTCAGTTCAGGGTCCGGCTGCGCCCCCCTGCAGAAGTGCACTGGTGCTTCTGGGAGGGCCTAGAGCAGGGGATGCTGCAGCAGATGGGTGGGCTGGGCTCTCAGGTCCCGTCCCTGCGTGAGCTCAGGCTCCTGAATGAAAACACTCAGGCTTCTCTTGGAGTTGCACGTGCCCGTCTGACAGGTGTCACAGAGACGACAGCGTCATCACAAGCCAGACTCGTCCTGGGTGTTTCCATCCTCACGCTGCACAAGGCCCAAGTGGAGGAAGCCACGCCACAGCCGCCATGGAGTCACCCGCCAGAGCCCAGGCTTGGTGGGGCCCCTCTAGTGACTGTGTCCCCACACCGCTATTAAGCCCCCGGCTGACTGATGACTTTCCTTCAGGTTGAACTGTGGAGTGAGACGGCAAACAAACACAGGTGGAACTAGGTGTTTAATGCGCTGGAACCACGGAGCACAGAACTGCACAAACACCAGAAGCGCTGCGGGTCTCACGGACACGGCATGGCGCGTGACTCCGGACCCAGCTAAAGCTGTGACGGCTCCTCGGCCCGGCTCCGACTTTCTCCGCACCTGTTCAAGAGCAAACAGGAGCGCTCGGCGCACAGCTGGGGTTCAGGAGGAGGCAGCGGAGGATGAGGAGGAGCTTCGTTACTGGGCGGAGCTTCTGACCGACAGCGGCTCAGGTTCCACAAGTTCCGCGACAACATGTCGGAATGTTCGTAACACGTGTCTGGGTCTTGCTCGACGGAAGCAAAGTGCGGCGGATGGGGAGGGTGCGTCCTCCTCCTCCTCCCCCCGGAGAGTCATCTCCAGACTTCAACACAATCAGCAGCTCGTTGTCGCTTCGCTTTGCTTGTGATTGCTGCGCTGATTGTGACATCAAACTCTGACCCGTGTGTGTGTGTGCGTGTCCTCATGCAGATGACGAACCACGAGGACCCTCCTGTGATTGGAATGTGGCCGTGGAGTGGCCCTTCACATATAAACACTGGTGTCATCAGAGGAGCTCAGCGGCGGATCTGGACCCGCGCGCGCGCGCACACACGCTCAGACTCGCTCAGAGTCCTCGTGTCGTCTTTGATGGCGGTGCACACGGTCACACAAGTGCAGACGCTTTGGTTCGGCCTGCTCATGTTCAGCTTATTCGGCTGGCACCACGGCTTCTTCTTCTCGGACGACCGTATGGCTGTGTGCAAACCTGACAGGCCCAGGTGACGTCAGGTTCCCCAGCTGACAGAGCTTTTAAATGTGGCTCCAGCACTTCAACACACACGCAGCACCCAAGCAGGGACGCAGGTGTGTCCCACACCGAGGCACTTCTGAAGGTCCAGGCCCTTGTGACCTCTGACCGCCGCCTCTTTCATCCACGCCAGCAGCCGATGATGAAAGGAGCAGAGCTGTGCGGCAGGCGGACGGAGCTCCTCGCCGGGAGCGTCACAGCACTCGGCGCGTCTCTGGACTCCTGATCCCACGAGGGAGCCCGTCCGGCGCCGCGGTCCCCTCAGTTGTCGTGACGCACCTGTCCCGGTATCAGCGTCTCACACTCGAATCCGGCAGCTGATGTGAACGGCGTGATGGTCTCCCAGGAGATCTCCAGGTCCTCCTCCAGCTGGAGCCGTGCCGACCTGTCGCGGTGCCGCCAAACGCTGGACACCACGGACTCCTGGTCGAAGTGAGCGCCGGCGCCCGTCGGCCGCTCCGACTGCGGCCGCGTGGCGGGAGGCGGCGCCGGCGCCTCTCTGTGCAGCGTGGTGTCGTGGTGGTACGACACCAGCTCGTTGCTGAAGTTGACGGCTTCCACCGCGTTACTGGAGCAGAAGCGGTTGCAGCCCAAGATGGTGGCAAAGGCGCGGCGGAAGTCGGCGTTGAAGGCGTAGATGACGGGGTTGAGGGAGGAGTTGGCCCAGCCGAACCAGACGAAGACGGTGAAGGTGGTGTCGCTGACGCACGGCGGGTCGCAGAAGGGCACGGTGCAGTTGAGCACGAAGAAGGGCAGCCAGCAGCAGACGAAGACCCCCATGATGACGGACAGAGTCTTCAGCACCTTGGTCTCCTTCCTGAAGGAGGACTTGAGCGCCGCCTGGTCCAGCGGCAGGTTCTGCTCGGCCGCGCGCTCCAGGGACGCGATCCTGCGGATCTGGGTCTGAGCGATTCTGTAGATGCGAGTGTAGGTGGCGATCATGATGACCACCGGGATGTAGAAGCTGATGAGCGAGGAGGCGATGGCGTAGGTCCTGTTCAGGTTGGCCACGCAGCTCTTAGCCGCCGCGCCGCCCTCGGCGACCTCCTGACCCTCGCCGGCCTGGTGCCAGTTCAGCTGCACGGGGATGAAGGAGATGAGCACGGAGAGCGTCCACGCCACGCCGATCATGACGAAGGCCACGCGCTGCGTCATCCTGCGCTCGTACCTGAAGGGGCTGGCGATGGCCCAGTAGCGGTCCACGCTGATGATGCACAGGTGCAGGATGGAGGCGGTGGAGCACATGATGTCGAAGGCGATCCACACGCCGCAGAAGCGGCCCAGCAGCCAGGAGCCGCTCACCTCGGTGACGGCCTCCCAGGGCATCACCAGCACCGCCACCAGCAGGTCCGACACCGCCAGCGAGATCACGAAGGAGTTGGTGACCTTGGAGCGCAGGTGGCGGAACTTGACCACCGCGGCGCAGACCAGCGTGTTCCCCAGCAGCGTGGACACGATGAGGAGCGACAGCACGCAGCCCAGGAGCGCGCGAGCGCCGCCGCTCATCCCGCCCCCCTCCGAGCGAACTTCGCTGGAAGCGACCCAAACCGAGTGGTTCTCCATGGACGTCGAGCTCAGCGCCAAGTTCTCCAGATCTTCATTCAGAAGGCGCCGAGAGCCGCACGGGACGCGCACTCTCTCCCGGACAGAGTCGCTGCGGAACCGAAGGCCGGTGGTTGGGAAGCTGCGCTCTGACTCGGAGGACGCACCTGCGAGTCTGATGCTGCCACTGGAGGCTGCATCCTCCTCCTCCTCCTCCTCCTCCTCTTCAGCGCAGCGGAGCGCGCGTCTTCCTCTCTCAAGCGAAAACACAAGCACTTGCGAGCGTCAGATGACGCCGAGGTGGAGGTCAAACAGTGAAAATCCCCACGAAGCCTTTAAAAAGCGTTCAAATGAATCGATCCAACATCTTTCCAAAACACAGCACTTGCTACTTCTGCCCCAAAGCCTGCTGTTGACGACGTTGCAGTGGTCGTTACGAGCGTGTTGCACTTTCATATTCACGTCGCCGTGAGAGCAGCGCGGCCTCGATGACGCCAAAGCCTTTCACTCTCAGTGGCAGTCGCGGGTGACCCTAACCCTAACCCTCAGGTGCGGAGCTTGTTTTGTCTCTCGCGCCGTTCCCTCCTCACCTGCTCCCCTGAGCTGCTCCGCGCCGTCGTGGCATGAACGGACGGCGAGCCAGGTCAGCGCCGCTGCCACTCCGACACTAGATGGCGCCATCGGGCCTCGCCGTGTCGTCAACAGACGGCTGCTTGCGCTCAGGTGTCAGGCTCAGGTCAGGTGACCCGCAGGTCAGGTGAGGCCACCCGATCATCACATGATGATGATGATGATGATGATGGCTGTTGGAGCGGCTCGCCGTCGGATGGTGTTTTCATTATGACCCACAGATCTCACGACGCTGACAATTGGTCATAGCTGCCTCACGTTTCCATGAGCCACCTGATGAGACGCTGCCCACCGCGTGGATGGACTCTGCTTCTGTGCCACCTGCTGGGCCCAGGTGGCTGTGCTGGGCGGAGTCAGCAGCAGCAGCAGCAGGAGCCCCGCCCCTCCTCCTTGTGTAATGAGGCCCGCTGGCACATTTGGCAGAGCCCAGACGCCAAGGTGAAGAGTTGAGCCACTCCTGAGCGTGGGAGCGCGCGCACGCGCGTGTGTGTGGATGCAAGAGCTGCCGCCTTCTAATTAAAACGCTCAGCTGCGTGAAGAGGAAATGGCTTTTGGAAGCGGAGTCAAATATTTGGAGCCGCAGGCAGAGTCTCACCTTGTGTCATGGATTGACCGCGCCGAACCGTCGGAGCTCTCCTGGACCCACGGTGGGCCTGCCAGGGCCTCAACACTGGAGTCCGCATGTCTCCATTGTCCAAAAGGTCCAACTGAACCAGGGAGGAAACAAGTGAGGGAGCAGAACACACAGTGAGGTGTGGACAACAAACAGTCCACGACACACCATGAAGCCTGATATCCAACAAAAGCTTCAACCTTCCAACACGTGATCTTTCCCAGCGTGGAAGCTGCACAATCTGGTGCTGGAATCCAGAGGCCACAGGTCCGGCCGGTGACTCGGGAAGAGTTCCAGCTGTGAGCCACACAACGGCCCTTCTCTCGTCTCCCCTCTGGTAGGCGCTAGAGAGCACTGAGCTCCAGGACCTGGAGCCAGGTCCTTGTTCTGAGGCCGCAGGAGCGCAGCCTGGTGGAATGGCTCCTGAGCTGCCAGCGGTGGGAGCCCAGGGGGTCAGCGGGGGAGGAGGTGGTGCGGTGGCTCGGCCTGTCACATGCACGCGCTGGTTCTGCTTGTGCGAGCGGACGGGACCGTGTTGCTTGTGGGAGGGGAAGCTCTGACACTCACACACAGGCCAAACACGCATGACGGTGCTCCGTCACCCTCAGAAGGCGCGACTCCGGACGCCAACCCTGAGCGAACACCGGACCCTCTCCCCTTGGTTATTATGGTTCATCGGTCAGGTGTCTCACGCTCGCTTCCACGCACGACTCGGCCCAGAAGGGGTCACGGCCAGTTCACCGCCATCTTGGCTCTCACGCCGCGCCGATGTTTTGTGGAGCGACGGGCCGACGGTGACAGCCAATCATAACAGTTGAAGGCAGATGAAAGCGCCGTATGACAACAGGGCGGCGGCGCTGCGGAGCCGCTCCTCTTCACTTGACACCGATAAAAGTCCAACACTGATGCAGCCAAACGTCCTGTGTTGTCAGCTGAGCCCACGACTCAGCGTGTGTTGTCATTCCGCCGGCGCTGCGGGGACACCTTCCTCGGGCCCTGAAACAATAGTGCCGGGTCCTGACCCCGCTGTGTTTGCTTTCTCCGGCTGAGGCCCAGGCTGCAGCGCGGCCAGATCGCTTCACGCCAGACCCCGTCCTCCCTCTGCAGGGCAAACACGCCTGCGCCGCTGGAGCGTGAGGCTCCGCCCCGGCTCGCTGGGCGTGGAGCTTGGCAACTGCGGTCAGGTATGTGACGGGAAGGAAGCCTGACTGGAGCTCAGGCTGCGGCTGGGAGCAGAAGGTGCGTGTGGAGAGGCGGCCGCAGGGAACAGCTCTGGCGGCGAGCCCTTCCTACTCGCTCAGCAGCAGTCTCAGCACACTAGGTGGCGCTGAACATCACATCAAGGCTTCATGCGTCACACGGTGAAGGCCCAGTCTCTCATGTGGTGTGGGGGTCAGGAGGGTGCGCGGGGGGCGGGCCTCCTCAGATGGAGAGTGAAGAATGAGGCTGCAGGGGGAAGTGCTTTCACAGCTCCACACACCTGGGCTTCAGCGTGATGCGCTCGCCCGCGGTGCTCCTTCATCAGGAGGAGTTCAGCCTGGTCTTCAGCGGCTGGAGGCGGAGATGTCGACCTCAGCAGACTCCGCCTCTGCTCTGCTCCTCCCGCTGCATCCGGGGAACCGCGGTCTTATTCCTTCGCTCCTCCTCCTCAAGGCGGACGGCTGGAATGCTGACTGAACAGATGTTGTCTGACGAAGCCAGCAATTATGGGCTGTACAGCTGTGAGCCCCCCACATGCTCCACCTCCTCCTCCCACCTTCCCTCACCTTTACCTGCGCCCCAACACAGCGCTCCCTCCAGACAGAGGCATGTCGGTGGATCATGGGTGGGAGGCCCATCTGCTCCCTCAGATCCTTCCTTCCATCCACCCAGGAAGCAGGTGGGCAGCGGGTCGGACACGCAGCTCTCCGCGTCGGGGCGGGAGCCGCTCTGTCTGTCCCGCTCCATTGTTGCGTCAGTTGTGTAAGCGCTGACGCTCATGTGCTTCTGGAGCCGCTGCGGTTCCCACGCACCCTCCTGCCCGCTGACTGACCCGCCTGGCCAGCGGCACGGCGGTGAACCCCGGTTCAAAACGTCGCCAAGTTCACAACCACTGAGCGTCCACCAGATAACGACCTTGGCAGCGCGGCGGGGTCCTGCCGAGGACACAATTAGGCTGCGCTCCATTCTCCTGCTGCCCGTGACGGCCGCCGGCGCCGGCGCCATGACCTCAGCCCTCACCTCCTAATTGAGGTCAAACAGGATTATGTGGGCCTCTCAGACGCTCCAGCGCCAGAGGGCTCTCCTGAGAGCTTCCTGTAGTTTGGACGTCCAGAACCCAGAGGCACGGCGGGCCACATCCAGGGTCAGCAGGAGGAAAGCGGAGTACCCAGAGCAAACCCAGAGAGGTCCAGACCTGACTCATGGCAGCCTCACTTCTCCAGAGAGTCAGACTCTCCTCAGGACGTGGGCCGTGGAAACCACCATCAAACACAAGCAGCTGCTCCGCACTGGACTTTATGGACAGCGAGTGGGTGAGAGGACTATTTACAGTGAAGCAGAGAAAGTGCTATCTCCTCCATGATCCCAGACCATTGATTTCACCGCACAGCAGACACAATGAGGACAAGTGGACGCAGGCGGAGGACCAGCAGGAGGACTTCTGCGTCTGAGCCAACTCAGCTCGCTACTTCATTTCACATTTAAGCTTCTACATCCAGGAAACAGAGGCAGGTGTGGAGCTGGCCCGCCGTGGCGGCCATCTTGTCCTGGCCAGAGGCTCTGCCTGCTCAACCTTCAGCTCCACAGCGCCCCCACCTGAGCTTCCTTCTTTACATCAACAACAAACGCGACTGGACGCGCTGGAGCCTGGACACTGCGCTCCAGCAGGTGTCCCAGAGGCTCCTCCAGGTCTTTGGACACTAGAGCCCACGGCGCCGGGAGAAGTCCACGTGCAGGCCGCTGACCGGGTGCACGATGGGCACGGTCTGCATCCTGGGGAAGTCCTCTGTGGCCAGGCTCCAGCGGCAGGTGGCCGCCAGCTCCACGGCCAGGGTCTTCAGGATGAGCTGGGCCAGCTCCTTGCCCACGCAGCTGCGCGCTCCGCCGCCGAAGGGCACGTAGCTGAAGCGCCAGGCGCGGCTCTCCTCCGGCGGCGGCCTGAAGCGCTCCGGCTGGAAGAGCTCGGGACTGTGGAAGACCTGGGCCGTCTCGTGGGTGTCCCTGATGCTGTACATGACGCTCCAGCCTTTGGGCACCTGGAAGCCCTGGAACACAGAGCCACTTGGTTACGAGCGCCCGCGTGTCGGGAGCACACCAGTCTCCACGCTGCACACCACTTCGACTCACGTCCAGCTCGAAGGTGCGCAGGGCCGTGCGGTAGCCGCCGGAGACGGGCGGCAGGAGGCGCAGCACTTCCTTCACCACGCAGTCCAGGTAGCGCAGCTGGCTCAGCCGCTCCAGGGTCAGAGGGCCTGGCTCCGCCTCCTCCTCTGCGCCACGGCCCAAGCCTTCGGCCTCCAGCTCGGCTCTGACCTGCTCCACCACCGCCGGGTGGCGCAGCAGCTGCAGGACCAGGGAGGTGGAGGCGCTGGCCGTGGTGGAGTGAGCGGCGAAGATCAGCTCCACCGCCGTTTCCTGTGGGAGAGGCACGTTTCTGAGTGAGTGGAGACACCGGAGCGTGGAGCGAGCCGAACCGCACAACACGGAGCACGGAAGAGGCTGAGGGGGAGGAGCCTGACTGGCGGCGGTGACCCGCAGCGCTCGTGGCTCCGCCCTCATCCCGCGCCGCCAGAGCTCCAGGAGCACGGTCCCAGGACGCTACCTTCATCTCCTGGACGTGGAGCTCGTGGCCCAGCTCCGTGGCGCTGGACAGCATGTAGTCAAAGGCGTCGTGGTATCCGTCGCCATCCTGCCGTCGGGACAGCTTCTCCTCGATGATTTTCTCCATGTGCTCATGAAGGATCTCGCGAGCTTTAATGCCCTGGAGGAGACCAAACCAAAGCAGGAGAACAAGTGAGGGAATGTGGAGTGAACGTCTGTCCGTCTGTCCGTCCCGGCGCGTCTTGCCTTGCGCAGTCCGCTGAGCGGCGCGTCGACGGGCAGGGAGAACAGGTTGTCCATTAACTGCTCGAAGATCCGGCCCAGATACGCCACGCGCTCCTCCTCCAGCTGCAGACCCAGCAGCACCCGCAGCGCCAGGCGGAAGGTCAGCGACTTGGCCGCCACGTAGACGTCAATGGAGCCAGAGTGGTCGCACCACTTGGCCACCTCCGACTGGATCACACGCTGCAGCCGAGGCAAGTAGGACTCTAGCGCCGCCCTGCTGAAGACTTTAGCCAGGATCTGACAGAGGAGAAGGAGACTCTGAGACGCAACCAACGGACGTCTCACCACGTCAACACACATTCGCACGCACACACACACACGGGGTAGCCGACTCTGCCACGGTCCGACTCTGCCACGGTCTGACTCGACTACAGTCCGACTCGGGTACCATCCGACTCAGCTACGGTTCGACTCGGCTACAGTACCACTCAGCCATGATCTGACCCGACTACGGTCCGACTTGGCTACGGTCTGACTCAACTACGGTCTGACTCGACTACAGTCCGACCTGGCCATGGTCCGACTCGGCTACCATCCAACTCTGCCTTGGTTACAGTCCGACTTGGCTACCATCCAAATCTTCCTTGGTTACAGTCCGACTTGGCTACCATGCGACTCTGCCTTGGTTACAGTCCGACTTGGCTACAATCCGACTCTGCCTTGGTTACAGTCCGACTTGGCTACAATCCGACTCTGCCTTGGTTACAGTCCGACTTGGCTACAATCCGACTCTGCCTTGGTTACAGTCCGCCTTGGCTATGGTCCTACTTGGGTACTATCCGACTCGGCTACGGTCCGACTTGGCTACGGTCTGACTCAACTACGGTCTGACTCGACTACAGTCCGACCTGGCCATGGTCCGACTCGGCTACCATCCAAATCTTCCTTGGTTACAGTCCGACTTGGCTACCATCCAAATCTTCCTTGGTTACGGTCCGACTTGGCTATGGTCTGACTCGGCTACGATCTGACCTGACTATGGTCCGACTCGGCTACAATCCGACTCGGCTACTGTCCGACTCGGGTACCATCCGACTCAGCTACGGTTCGACTCGGCGACAGTACCACTCAGCCATGATCTGACCTGACTACGGTCCGACTTGGCTACTGTCTGATTATGTTTCCCACACAACCCAGAACCACACGGGGGTGTGAGAAGGGGGCGGGGCTTCACACACCACAGCGCTACGCGAGTTGCCACGGTCCGACCCGGCTACCACCCGGCCCTCACCTTCCTCTTCTTCTTGTGCAGCTCTCCCACAGAGTTGACCAGGGTGTTGGGCCCCAGGATGATGCGGGTGGACTGGGGCCACTGGGTGCAGACCAGCGTGTGCTCGCCCAGCAGGATCTTCCGGATGTTGTCGGCGCCCGTCACCCGGACCACAGGTTTGCCCAGCAGGTGCGTCTTGAAGACGTTCCCGTGTTTCTCTCTGCGGAGGATGTGGAAGTCGGAGCCCTGAGGAGGAGCGGGAGCAGACGTTAGGCACGTGGCCTCTCTCTCACACACACACACACACACACACACACACACACACACACACACACACACACACTGCCTCACAAGCCAGGACAGCAAGGAATGGGATGAACATGGGAAGATCCCGCCCGGAGTTGTGTTGGACTGAGGGCAGGAGGGAGGGTGGAGAAGCCGTGCTACCTGACCACAGGTTAGGATGGATGGATGGATGGAGGGAGGGCAGGAAGCAGCTGGAGAAGGAAAAGACAGATGGAAAACGTGGAGCGGAGCATGAGGGAAGCGGATGGACGAATGAAGGCAGGAATGTGTCGAGGTGGCATCATGTCCACACACGCTGCCTCCAGAGCAGAAGAATCTCCCGCCTGACGTCACACATTCTTGCTCATGAAGGTGTGGAGAGGCTTCAGCTGGTGGTGACCCCGCTCTGAGTCCTGCTCCTCGTCTGACCGTCTGGGCTCCAGGGGTCAGGGGCCGGGGCCCGAGCCAGGACCTGGGCAGAATCACAAGCCACTGGGGGGACCCTGGGAGGTTGGAGGAGGAGGAGGAGGATGGAGAGGAGGAAGAGGAGGAGGAGGAGGAGGAGGAGGAGGAGGATGGAGAGGAGGAAGAGGAGGAGGAGGAGGAGGAAGAGGAGGAGGATGGAGAGGAGGAAGAGGATGGAGAGGAGGAAGAGGATGAGAGGAGGAAGAGGAGGAGGAAGAGGAGGAGGAGGATGGAGAGGAGCAGGATGAGAGGAAGAAGAGGAGGAGGAGGAGGAGGAGGATGAGAGGATAAGGAGAAAGAGGAGGAGGAGGAGGAGGATGGAGAGGAGGAGGATGAGAGGAGGAGGAGGAGGATGAGAGGATAAGGAGGAAGAGGAGGAGGAGGAGAAGGAGGATGGAGAGGAGGAAGAGGATGGAGAGGAGGAGGATGAGAGGAGGAGGAGGAGGAGGATGAGAGGAGGAGGAGGAGGAGGATGAGAGGATAAGGAGGAGGAGGAAGAGGAGAGGAGGAGGAGGAGGAGGAGAGGAGGAGGATGAGAGGAGGAGGAAGAGGAGGAAGAGGAGGAGGAGAGGATAAGGAAGAGGAGGAAGAGGAGGAGGAGGAGGAGGATGGAGAGGAGGAAGAGGAGGAGGAGGAGGAGGAAGAGGAGGAGGATGGAGAGGAGAAAGAGGAGGAGGATGGAGAGGAGGAAGAGGAGGAGGAGGAGGAGGAGGAGGAAGAGGAGGAGGAGGAGGAGGAAGAGGAGGAGGATGGAGAGGAGGAGGAGGAGGAGGAAGAGGAAGAGGATGGAGAGGAGGAAGAGGAGAGGAGGAGGAGGAGGAGGAGGAAGAGGAGGAGGAGAGGAGGAGGAGGAGATGGAGGAGGAGGAGATGGAGGAGGAGGAGGAGGAGGATGAGAGGAGGAGGATGGAGGATGGAGGCCGCATCTGCTGCTGGGAGACTGAGCCACCAGGCCAGAAGCTTGTGGGTGAAGGGCGTCCATGAAACACAGTTCCCCAGAGAGACGCTCAGCGGGGGACTGGGCTGAAGACAAGGCACTTGTCTCACACACTCTCCGTCCCAGTCGAGGAGTCAACTCCTTCAGTTGTACAAAGCAAGTTGTTCAGTGAAGGAAGTGAAGAAGCTCCAGGCCCCAGCTGGTAGCTGAGACTCAAGGACTCACACGGGGAGAAGGACCCAGTGGCAGCTGCAGTCGCTCAGAGCGCCACCGTCTGGTGGGCGAGGGGACTGCGGGCTGTTGAGAAACACCCGTGGGGCTCGGCAGCAGAGAGGAGAGCGTCTGGACGTGCTGGAGGCCCAGGAGCATCTCCTCGCTGCTGGGGCTCCAGGCTGAGCCCCTGCTCATGATCCAGCTGGGATTCCACAGCAGGGCCACCAGCTGCAGGTCCAGTCCAAGTGCTGAGGACTGGTGGGAGAATGGTCTGATGTCATTACAGCCGTGTGCAGCGCAGGATCCCGTCACCTGCACTAAGCTCCGCCTTCCCTCCCTCTGCAGCGCCGCTCAGATGTTGCGGAGTCTGGAATGTGAGGGAGACTCACGGACCCACCAGTGGAACGCTTGTAAATCCCCTCACCACACACACACACACACACACACACGGAGCTCTCTCCTTGTGGGGACCTCTCCCCTCAACACCTGAACCAGGACTCCTTTGACTTCAGCACAAGGGGCCCACAAGGAGGCGTTTTCCCCGGCGCTGGTCCCCCCCACTAGGGCAGCGGAGCGGAAACACACACTCACCTGGAAGAGCCAGTGGAAGGTCTCCCCCACCAGGGGCCAGCCCATGGAGCCCTTGGGCAGAGGCAGGCTGCTCTGCTTGTCCCGGGTCCGGCTCCAGCGCAGGCTCCACAGCTGCTGGCTCAGAAGCAGCAGCAGCAGGGCCGACACCACCCAGGCCAGGGCTGCGGCCAGAGCCGGCGGCGCGCCACACTGGGCCAGCGGGAACATCTCCTCTGAGCAAGGGCCCCCTAGTTCTGTGGAAAGCAAGCGGCATGAGCGGGGAAGTGTCCAGGAGAGGGCGTCACGCCACAGGAGTCCGTCGGGACCAGGCCAAGGTCCCCGCAGCCGGCCGGCCTGAGCGAGGCGCGCCAGCTGCTGCAGGGACCTTCTCACTGACACGCTTCCCTCCGGACTGGGACGCGGCCGACGCACCAGCATGAAGTCGCGCGAGTCACGCGTGCACAGGCGCCAACATCGCCGACCAAGTCAAATAAATGATGGCGACCGAGTGGCCTGTCAGGGGCCAGCAGAGGAAGAGCAGCGAGCGAGCGAGCGAGTCATGCTGGAGAGCGGGAGCCTCAGCAGACGCCGCGCATCACTCAGCGTGTCTCTGGCCAGCGGGAGGAAAGTGGAGTACCCAGAGGGCCGCGGCAGACGCAGGCGCCTCCTCCAACAGTTGAGAAGAAATCAGTCAGAAGCCAGGGAGACTGGGGCGCAGTCGGTGGCACGATCCAGCTTCAAATACGTTTGGTGACTGATGAAACACTTGACGAGTATGTCAGCCCGTAAAGCGCGTGCGCCAGCGCCTGAGCGGCCCAGCAAGGAACGCACCGGAGGGAAGGCCAGCGGCAGCTCCCGCGACGGAGGCGACCCTCTTCAGACGCAAGGAAGGCGTTTTCTACACTGACCCTTTGGTCCGCGCAGCGACGCGACGCGACGCTGCGCGGACCAACCAGACGCAGACGTGGAAACTTGGCTCTCGCTTGTTCAGTTCCACCGAGCGCTCACTCCTCAACGCGAATCCCCGAAGAAGCCGCGGGCTCCGGTCCCGGAATCTGGCGTGGCCAGGTGGAGGTGCGCGACGCGCGAGCCCGTCTCATCGTCTGGACGTAGAGGAGTTACGGGCTGACACCGGACCGTTGGCTCCGGAGCCTCGGCACCGACCCGCGCTCTGCGCGCGGAGATTCCGCGGGTGGACTGGACTAAAACGGCTCACATTTTGACGTCACCGTCCGCTGCTCTGAGCGACGCTGCGATGCAGAAGCAGAAGCGCCAAACTCACCGCCAACCTGCCGCAGACCGAGCTCCACAGGTCCATGGGCAGAAGGTCCTCGCTCGCTCGCCTCTCCCCCTCAAGTGTCGGGCTTTATAGACCCGGGAGCGGGACGCGGTCCACCTTCAGCGTGACGTGGTTCCGATTATGTTAACGAGGTTCGCTCTCTGTGCGGCCACTGTGTGTGTGTGTGTGTGTGTGAGAGAGAGAGATAGAGAGAGTGTGTGTGTATGTGTGAGATATATATGTAGAGAGAGAGTGTGTGTGTGTGTTTGTACGTGCATCCTCCTATAGCTACATTTGTGGGGACTGGTGCCTGGAAGCATATCACCTTGTGAGGACCTTTAGTGAGTTGTGGATCCCCTTGGTCGGTCCCCACAAGGTTAAGCCGGAGGTTGAGGGTGAAGACTTCAGAATGACTGGGTCCAGTCTGGTCCTGGTTCAGGTGAGCCCTGTGTTGAGGGGGAGAGGCTGGGGAAAGGGTGAGGGCCAGGAGCGGTCCTCACTGAACATCAAAATAGGTGCGTGTGTGTGTGTGTGTGTCCGAGGCGGCTGCTTCAGTCCAGGCTCCATGGCGGCGGCCGGGCCTCTTGCGGGGGCCGCTCGCTCCAGTGCAAGCATTTTCACGCTGCGCCGCTCCTCTGTGGAAGTCACTCGCTCGCTCACTTTCACTCATTCATTGAAATCATGGGTTGTATCGAGTCACTAATTCATTCAAAGGAATGCGTTCAGTCTACACAGTCATTGATTTTCATGTGTTCATTTTGTCCAAACCTTGTATCAGTTTTCATGAGTTCATTCCTTCAGTTCAATCCATTGCTCGTCTGTGCATGTGCTGCTGCGCGTTAGTGACGTCAGGCCGCTCCTGAGGGCCCGGGTCAGAAGCGAGGGCCCGGAGTCTGGGGCAGGTGAGGGTCAGAGGTCAGACTCGGGAGCGGGCCCTGCTCTGAAGCCCTCTGACTCTGACTCGCCTACACTCTGGCGCAGGAGCCCCCCCCCCGTCCCGGGAGGGCCGGGTGCCGGGAGTCTTGCCGGCAGCAAGGAAACATGTAAACAGCAACACAGCTGTGCGGCTGCATTTCCTGCCTGTTGTTCTGTCCCTCCAAGAAGCCGCTGACACTTAAAGCCCCACTAATCCTTAATCCCGGCCCTCAAAAGCCCCTGTAATGGAGCCGCTGCGGCGCCCCGGGGCGGCCCCCCTCTCCCCGCACCCTCTCTTGCTGAAGGTGTCGGATCAGAGCCGCGTCGGCCCAGGCCCGTCCTGAGAGGGAGGAGGGTCTCGTCCAGCTGCAAAGACGGAGCCTGATGCAGTCGCCACCTCGCACAAGCAGGTGGTCCTGATGGCAGTCAAGCCTCTGCTCCCTCTCCTTGAGAGGACCGCTCCTGGCCGTCACCCTTTCCCCAGCCTCCCACCACAAACACACGGCTCAACTGACCCAGGACTCTGGAGCAGACTGCACCCAGTTATCCTGAGGTTTTTAACCCTCAGGCTTCAGCTTGTGGGGTCCAGCAGGAGGGTCCCCAATGTAGGCGTTTTTCCAAGAATTTGTCCCCACCAGTGCAACTAAACGAGGACCACAGGTTTCAGTGAGGGAAGACACTGACCTGAGCTGTGCACTTGTGGGGACCACTTCAGGGAGCAAACATCAACAAGGCTAATCCTCAGTTTGAAGGTTAAAGCTTCCAAATAACTGGGTCCCAGGCAGGTCCAGGGTCCAGGTTGAGCTGAGCCATGTGTTGGGGGCCGGGGGAGGCTGGGGAAAGGGTGACCGTCCCAGAGGAAGCCACAAAAGTCCTCACAAGGATAGCGACAGACGCCTCCATATGGACAGACGGGTGGATGGTCGTGAGGAGCATGTTGTGAGATGTGGGCTCAGGTTCTCCTGCGGCTCCCTGTTGGCTCACTGGTCTGAAGGTGGAGGTGGAGCCGGGCAGCAGGGGCCTCTGGAACCTTTTCAACTGTGGACCTTTGACCCCGGAGGAAACCAGCACCCGTCAGTGAAATGACAGCTCTGTTAGCAGCGTTGATGTGGAGCTGGAGAGCCGGCAGTCAGCAGCGGAAGCTGGACAGGACGCGTCCCGGCAACCAGACACCAGGAGGAGCCGCAGGAGGCAGGAGGGAGAAAGTCCAGAGAAGATGAATGAGCAAGAGAAATGAAAGACAGAGGTGACGACAGGCTCACTCCTCACCTCTGTCAACATCAGAGACAGCGTGGGATGGTGAGGCGGCCTGGAGGCCCTGGTCCAGCTCCGACCTGGACCTCTCTGTGGAGACACTTCTTCATCATGGTCAGCGGGTCGGACGGCCGCAGCTTCCTGTCCAGTCAAGGTGGCCGCTCTTCTGTCACACACCAGTGAGCATGAAGGAAGGTGAGGAGCTCCCTCCGGCCCTGGAGGCCACTTCCTCCACCGTCAGCCGGAGCACCCGCTGAGCCAGGAGACCCAGTATTGAGTTCAGGTCGAGGCAAGAGGTCACGACCCCGGCACCAGCCACCAAAACCTCACCTGGGATGTGAAAGAGCCCACTGTCTGCAGAGGAGGAGGAGAGAAGAGGAGGAGAGAGGAAGAGGAGGAGGGAGAGGAGCAGGAAGAGGAGGAGGAGAGAAGAGAGGAGGAGGAGGGAGAAGAGGAGGAGGGGGAGGAGGAGGAGAGAAGAGAGGAGGAGGAGAGGGGGAGGAGGAGGAGGAGAGAAGAGAGGAGGAGGAGGGAGAAGAGAAAGAGGAGGAGGAGAGAAGAGAGGAGGAGGAGAGGGGGAGGAGGAGGAGGAGAGAAGAGAGGAGGAGGAGGGAGAAGAGAAAGAGGAGGAGGAGAGAAGAGAGGAGGAGGGGGGGAGGAGCAGGAGAGAAGAGAGGAGCAGGAGGAGGAGGGGAGGAGGAGAGAAGAGAGGAAAAGAAGAGGAGGAGGGAGAGGAGGAGAGAAGAGAGGAAAAGAAGAGGAGGAGGAGAGAGGAAGAGGAGGAGGAGAGGGGGAGGAGGAGGAGGAGAGAAGAGAGGAGGAGGAGGGAGAAGAGAAAGAGGAGGAGGAGAGAAGAGAGGAGGAGGAGGAGGAGGGAGAAGAGGAGGAGGGGAGGAGGAGAGAAGAGAGGAAAAGAAGAGGAGGAGGAAGAGGAGGAGGGAGAGGAGGAGAGAAGAGAGGAAAAGAAGAGGAGGAGGAGAGAGGAAGAGGAGGAGGGAGAGGAGGAGAGAAGAGGATGGAGAGGAGCAGGAAGAGGAGGAGGAGAGAAGAGAGGAGGAGAAGAGGAGGAGGAAGAGGAGGAGGAGAGAAGAGAGGAGGAGGAGAGACAGGAAGAGGAGGTGAGGAGAGAGTCGAGACAGACGCAGGAAGGTCCAGGATGAGGGAGATGATTCCTCCAAAGACGGCACCAGGGCTCAGCTGCTGTCTGCAGTTGATGGGACCCCAGATCCTCTCATGGAGCCTGGAAGAGCTCAGATGAAGTGGTGTGGTGTCCAGGGTCAAGGTCCTGCAGAGGACTGGACTCCATGGTTTCATGTGTGTGCAGAGTGTGTGGGAACCAAGGCCCCCCCCCCCCCTCCCCCCTCCCATCCATCACCACAATAGGAAGGAAGCTGCCAGGCTGAGTGAACTGGGCTCCGCCCACCTCTGCACCCGGAGACCTCTGGCTCTCACCTTCTCTCTGGCACGTGAGGAGCACTGTCAGTGAAGTGCGTCTGGCTCTCAGGACTGTGATGACGGGGAGGTCAGAGGTCAAGCCAGATAAGAGGGAAGAGCACGGCCGGTGACTGACAGCAGACGGGAACAATCACAGACAAGTTCAGAACAAGCCTCTGCTGCTGCTGCTGCTGCGGGGACCTTCAGGAGATCTTCATGGAAACCTTCTGCTCCACTTCTGAGCTTGGAATGGTGTGTGTCATGGCAGTGAGCACGGACGCGGCTCCTCCTCCTCCTCCTCCTCCTCTCACCTGGAGGCCACACAAGTGTTTGGGCAGCAGCTCCAGGAGGCAGCTCCTCTCTGTCCCCACCTGAGCTGCAGCGCGGGGGGCGGCGTGTGGGATCGATGCCTGACTGGATAGTTGGATTAGCGGCGGGTGGGGACGAAGCGCCGCTGTGATTCAGTCTGACACAAACGGATGAGCCTGGAACAAAGACACGTGGGAGCCAGGGCCTAATCCTCCCTGTGTGTGTGTGTGTGTGTGTGTGAGAGTCCCCTGCCAGGTGGGGGGGGGGTGAGGAAGTGGAAAGCATTCAGACTCTTCACGGATGATTGACGGCTGCCGCCTCAGCTGTGGGGAGCCACAGGTTCCACTGCCGCCCACGCGCTGCTCTGGCTCACCACCCTTGTGGGGACCGCTCATGGCCCTTTCCCCAGCCTCTCCACACATGGCTCACCTCAACCAGGACCCTCAAGCCAAGGCTCAGCCTTGTGGGGACCGGTAAAAGAGCCTCACAAGGAGGTGTTCTCCCAGAACTGGAGCTCAGGAGGATGTGTGTCGGGATAAAAGCAGCAGCAAATCAGAAGTAGATCTGTTATAAGAGGGTTATAACTGGGCTGATGAATCACCTGTCAGAGGCAGGTGACGCCGTGGTGGAGGAACAGACACTCGCTGGTGTGTGAGGAGGCACAGAAGAGCGATGACTCTCAGAGGCAGAGGGACAGAGATGAAGGAAGATGGATGACCAGCCATGTGGAAATGAGATTAGTGGCTGGAGCGAGGAGGAGGAGGAGGAGAGGAGGAGGAGGAGGAGGAGGAGGAGGAGAGGAGGAGGAGGAGGAGAGGAGGAGGAGGAGAGGAGGAGGAGGAGGAGGAGGAGGAGAGGAGGAGGAGGAGAGGAGAAGGAGGAGAGGAGGAGGAGGAGGAGGAGGAGGAGGAGGATGAGAGGAGGAGGAGGAGAGGAGGAGGAGGAGGATGAGAGGAGGAGGAGGAGAGGAGGAGGAGGAGGAGGAGAGGAGGAGGAGGAGAGGAGAAGGAGGATGAGAGGAGGAGGAGGAGAGGAGGAGGAGGAGAGGAGGATGAGAGGAGGAGGAGGAGAGGAGGAGGAGGAGGAGGAGGAGAGGAGGAGGAGGAGAGGAGGAGGAGGAGAGTAGGAGGAGGAGGAGGAGGAGGAGAGGAGGAGGAGGAGAGGAGAAGGAGGATAGGAGGAGGAGGAGGAGGAGAGGAGGAGGAGGAGAGGAGGAGGAGGAGGAGGAGAGAGGAGGAGGAAGGAGAGGAGAGGAGGAGGAGGAGGAGAGGAGGAGGAGGAGGATGAGAGGAGGAGGAGGAGAGGAGGAGGAGGAGGAGGAGGAGGGAGGAGGAGAGGAGAAGGAGGATGAGAGGAGGAGGAGGAGAGGAGGAGGAGGAGGAGGAGGATGAGAGGAGGAGGAGGAGAGGAGGAGGAGGAGGAGGAGGAGAGGAGGAGAGGAGGAGGAGGAGGATGAGAGGAGGAGGAGAGAGGAGGAGGAGGAGGAGGAGGAGGAGGAGGAGGAGGAGGAGGAGGAGGAGGAGGAGGAGGAGGACACCTGAGAGGGAGGAGGCCACAGTGAGGCTCTGGAGAGGGACAGGACCAGCTTCTCCTCCAACATCATCAGGACTTTCAGAAGCAACATGGGTGCACTGAAGGAACCCTGAGGAGGCTTCTCTCAGCAGATGTTCCTCCAGAGCCGCGCGCGGTGTGAGCAGGATGATGAGGTGGCACTTCGTGACAAACAAGACAAAAAGACGCGTGACAATTCAAACAGCAAGTCGTCACTTCCCTCCGCTGCTGAGCGAGCATCTCCGTGGCGACCACCATGGGCCCTGATGGGGTTTGACCTCCGGCCTCACTTCACTGCTGCCTGGAAATGTGCCGACGCAGCCGAGAGGATGCTGAGTTCCATCGTGGGCCACTCCAGGCTCAGCAGCTCCTCAGCAGCTCCTCTCCTCAGGGCCACAGACCTTGTGCTTTGTGAAACACAGACAACCCTCCAGTCCTTGACTTCCACATGTTTCCGCAGGGTGGAGGCGGATGCTTTCTCGCAGCACACCTGACCATCGGCCTGTGTGCTGCTCGGTGCCTCGCGTTGGGCCACCGACCCCGACTGTGTTTGGGGCGGACCTGAGCGCTGAACCGCAGCGAAGCAGAGTAATTGTCTCTTTCCTCCTTAACAGGATTAGAGTTGAGCAGTGTGGCGAGTTCAAGCCTCCAGTCAAGCGTGCGGCTGGAAGCTGCCCGCGGCGGACAACCGTCGGCATTAGCCCGGGTCACTGAGCGCCCTCCCACCGTCGCTGTCCAGCTTCAGCCTTCTCTTGAGTGTTGAACAACTTCCTGTCCCCGGGCCCCTTCACCTGTCGCCCTCCCACCCCGGACACGTCACC